>NC_091821.1:323227891-323302891 GCF_038994185.2 Dermacentor albipictus | reverse complement strand
AAAGGGTCCTCGTCGAGAAATCCCTGGGGAAGTCGTCGACTGCAGAACCTGACGAAAGCCCTAATACTTCCACAGGCCCCCCAAGAAGACGTCGACGATCGCAAGATCGAAAGGGGTAATTAAGGCCACCTTGGCCCCGTATAATCGACCTGTCAAGTGTGAGAAACGCTCAAGCGGGCGTCCCTATGTCGACATAATTGCCCTCTTCCCAGAAAAAGCGTCACACTTTTATTCCCTGAGCAGACACAAAGGGAAGGACGAAGAGAAGAAAATCCGAAGGGCAGGGGCTCGTCGGCAAGACGGCAGGACATGACGAAAGCACGAATACTTCCACTGGCTCCACAAGAAGACGTCGACGACCACAAGACCGCAAGGGGTTATTTAAGGCCCTCCCTGGCCCCCATGTTAATCAGAACCGCTCGAGGCTCAGATAAGAGTCGCAATCATGTACCAATGAAGTGAATACAGTCCTTTCTACTTTTTTCATCATCACAATGCGCGGCTTCGTCGTCGTTTCCCGATTCTTGCAGTGAAGATCCACCTCACCCGGTCGAGATCGTATCAGCCGGTACGTGTGAAGGCTGACACCGGGCTCCGTTGCGTACGTCAGGCTCTGCAGCATCGAGTAATAGCCTTCCATGTTGGACGCCTTCAAAGGCAGCCACTACCTACTATAGTGATTTGAAGTGTTGTCAAGTAGACACCCGGAGCGGGAAAACGTCTCCACTTAATCAGAACCGCAGCGCAGACGGAAATTTAAGTTTTCGTTTTCAGCTTGCTTCGGCGCTTCCGAAGCAGCCAACGCGGCCGCTGTGTCCATGTGATCTATCATATCACGTCAGGCCGACCTCAGCGCCAGCGTTTCCAGAGGTGGAGTTCATCCCAACACCTCTTTGAGACGCACGTGCTATGGCGCGACTGTTTTGGGGAGTCGGAACATTCCATGAGACGGAAGGTTTACACCATTTTCGTTCCTGCATGGTTTACATGATGTGCTGGAGAGAGAGAGAGAGAGACTGTGAAGAGGGTGAGGCGCTCGGGATAAAGCCCCTTAAAGCTCGGGAAGGAACTCGCTCCCCTGCTCCTTCCGCCCTCTCCTTGTATGGAGGCGACGGGAGAGGACTCAGGCGACGGGAGAGGAGGATGGCAGTCACCTTCCATGCCGGTGTTCGCACTGCTCGAGACAAACCATACAAGATGAATCGGCTCATATATAAGAACAGCCACCATACTACCAGTGGCGTAGCCAGAAATTTTGTTCGGGGGGGGCTACGCCACTGGCCCAATATATATATATATATATATATATATATATATATATATATATATATATATATATATATATATATATATATATATATATATATATATATATAGCTGCACGTTTTTCCCTCCAACCACTTCAGCAAATTTGAGGAGGTTCGTGGCATTTAAAAGAAAAAGTTTAATTCTAGTGACTACTGGCTTCGAATTTTTCACTTAGGAGGTCAATTATTTTTTAAAAATTGGCCAAAATTGAAAATTTTCGGCAAACGAAACTATCAAGTTTAAAACTCCGTGACTCAACAATGAAAAATGATATCACAATTCTGTGAATTGCATCTAATAGTACATCTACAGCGGACAAAATAAATATGTTACACATGAATGTCAAAAAAATTTAGTATTGTGGAAATACGGCTTTTGCAGAACCTTTGTACACAACGTAACCAATTAACGTACGATACAAATTGACACAGCAAACTTGTCCGCTTTGACTGTTATAATAAATGCCGTTTACAGAACCACAATATCTGTTCTTCATGCATAGCTATTAGTTTGTAAACGCCGTGCTTCTATTTTTTCAAACTTTCAAATGTTCCAAAATATTGCTACGGCACAATATGTGCGATCTCGAAAGGCCAGCAGTGTGAAGACGACGACGACGGTTAGAAGCTTACGCGGGCTGTCGCCTCTTGGCCAAGCGCAGCGTATTTTTCTTGTAAATATATTTGTACATAGCTTTTCGTCTGCGTCTTCCTACGTAACAATATTTTAAACAAATTTCAGGCCCTAAATCGAAGTTCTGTTTCCAACAGACACTAGGATTTAACTTTCTCTCTCAAATGCAACCAATTTCAATAAAAGCGATTAGCAGGATTAACTCAGAAAAGCGTTTCTGCGTTTTACAAGTATTTGAATAGGCCGCGTCGGATTGGGCCCGAGCTAAAGCTTCCTCTTAAACAATTTATCGAGGGATCAAATACATGAATAATAACTGCATTGTCATTGCCAAAGATGCTGCAAACGAATTCTTGAAAGCTACGCTCTGTAAATACAAGTAAAATATGTATTTTTTTCATAAAATATTATACTCGTATGTGCCAAAAATTGTGCCCAACATAACTGACGTCAATGCTTCCATGTTTTTTGTCTATTTATTAAGTAAAGAAAATATCACACGAACTTTAGAACTATATCAGTTCGAAACCAGGAAAGCAGTGCCTGCCGCTGATATGAAAAATTAAAAGGCAATGAACTGAACAAGTTGAGGACAAATATCTTAATGAAACTTTGTCATTCAAGAACCGTGCTTACATTCTTGTATATATGCAATGGCCAGTGAAAAATCTCAATGACGCTGTCGTTTGTTCCATTGTATTACGCAGGAGTAGCTGTCCCTTGTCGTGTATCGAGAGTAATTGCACCGAAGTTATAGTCGCGACAGAGAGCACGTATAAAAAGCAGGAGTTCTGCAAGATATATGAGGGCAAGTCAAATGAATGAGCCAACAACGGGGTACTTTATTTAAAAGTAGTCTTCATGAGAATTTAGACATTTGTCCTATTGACTAACGAGTTGCGTGATTCCCGTCTTATAAAACTCATTGGGTTGCTGCTTCAAAAAGTCTGTATCTGGTTCCCTTGAGCTGTTTTTTCGGTTGCCCCAAAATGTAGAAGTCGCAAGGTGACAGGTCTGAGCTGTATGGCGGATGTTGCAGCGTTTCCCACTTGAACTTTGCCAGTTTTGTATTAACCACATAAGCGACGTGGGGACAGGCATTGTCGTGGAGCAAGATGACCCCATTCGTCAATTTTCCACGTTGTTCGTTCTTGATTGCGACACGCTGCCGTTCGGCGTTTCACAATATCGGAAACAATTGATAGCCTCTCAAGATTTAGCAAATTCTATCAGTAATGGACCCTGTCGATCGAAAAAAAAAGTCAACAACACCTTTCCAGCGGAAATGATGGCCTTTACTTTCTTTGGGCGTGGTAAATTCGAATGTTTCCGCTGTAAGCTTTGGCGTCGTGTTTCAGGCTCGTAGTAGTGGCACCTAGGTTCGTCCCCGATCACAGTTGCAAACAAGAAGTCGCCATGCTCATTGTGATACCCGATCAGATGAGTCAAGGCAGCGCGAAACTTCTTCGTCTTCTCGCGATGGATAAAAATCTTGGGGATCCATTGCGCACCAAAGAGCCGATAGCCGAAAAGCTCATGAATTATGGCGTGAACCGAACCGTGACTGATGTTCAGACGGTCTGCCAGTTCATCGATGCTTATCCTCCGTTCTTGTTTCAGCAGCTCATGAACCTTTGAAATTGTGTGGGGGGTGATTGCACGATGGTTTTGGCCCGGTCTTGGAATGTCTTTGCAACGTCCTTTGAACCGTTTGCTCCAACGATTCACAGTGGTCAATGAAATGCAGTGTTCAACGTACACGGCAGTGATATGGTGATTAATTTCTGTTTTGGAAACACCTTCAGCTGTCAAAAACTTCGCGACACCGAGTTGTTCAACTTTTGAAGTGTCCATTATGTGACGCAACCATACTCAACCCAATGTATGAGAGCATTAAAGAACATTTATCTTCACACCTGCGTGTCACTTTTGTAAATGAGACATGCCGTTCTCCTACGCGCATGCCTCGCAGATAATGAACCGAACCATTATTGCGCGGTTAGGGTAGGCTCACTTTCATTTGACTCGCCCTCGTACATTAGAAATGCAAAGATACAATGGGATATGCAAATGCGAAAATACTGCTTGATAAAGGACAAAAAAGTGTCACTGGAAAGAAAGTTCACTGCATATATACACAAAACCTCGCAACAAGATATTTAAGTATACGTAAAAGTCTCCAATGAGTCTATGTATGTAACTGTATAAGTTAACTGTATATAATGCGTCTAATAACTGTATAACTGTAATAACTGTATAATGCGTATATAATACTGTGATAAAGAAGTAACTGTATATAATGCGTCAAACAAGGCAAATAAACATGTTGCACAATCATAGATTCACAGAATCCTAGATTCCGCCCCCATTCCATCCGCTCCCCCATGTATTGCGCGTGACGGAAGGCGGCGTGCTTGCTCCCCGCTTATCTCCTTTGCGCACACAAGACTGAGCCACCATCGTCGGCTCACCCATTCCACCTCCCCTCCTACGCTTTCACTCGCACATACAGCATGCAGCGCGTGGTCACGATGTTATCACACTTGGACTTTATAAGAAACATGAGGGCGATGGCAGGAATGCGCCTGGAGTGTCCATATAATTGCTTTCGCAATAATATAATAAACGTATCCGGCAACTGAAGCGTCCCGTCGCCCATTAATTTCCGCAAAAGAAGCATCAAAATCGAACTTTCACCATGCGACAATTCGCTGTGCCGCAACAATGTATTTTTTTTCTGTAAGGCGGAGGCACCGAAAGGAAAAAGAAACGCATAGGAAAGTATGTTGGCCAGAATCTAATGCCTACTTCGGGCACCTAATTTGGCTACGGAAGGAATACCGAAGAAAACGTGAGACGCTTGGTCCACTGAGAACCATACGCATACTGCTCAGTATCCTACAGCGGCTCAAGAAGACTTTCCGGAAAGGTTCCGCTCAAGGAATGCGGTGCAATCCTTCGAGTCCCCTCAGTGATGGCGGCGAGCGACCATTGTTTTTTTTTTCTCGTCTGCTAGCCAGAAAACGTCCAAAATTCTGTCCGGTGAAAATCCACTCGGCCAGAGCAAACCGAACGCGCACCGAAGTGTACCGCACGGTGGTCGGGGCCATACGAGAAAAACGTATGCGCTCTGGTTGGCTCTGGCAGCCCGCGGTTAGGGTAGCGAGAACAAAAAAAAAATCGAAGAGGCTCAATGTGTCCTCGCGAATAAAAGTCAAAGTAGAAAAAATAAATAAGAACGTATTTACTTTGGCTGGCTTGAGTGTCTTGACATGGATGTTCTGGCATAGGTTAAAAAAATGTTTATATTTTTTTGTGTGACATGACGGCACAAATGAACCACCCCAACGCTTCGTCTCATTGGACCTCGCTGCCTGTTTGTCAACTCGTCTGCTAGTGTGTTGATTTGGCTTGTCTCGTTGTATGTTCCGATGTAAGACTTAAGAAAAGTCAATAGACATTTGGCGTCAAATGTTTATAACAACATTAAACCCACAAAGTTCCGCAATTGAAAATCTAAAGCACAACTTTGGAAATGTCAATGCACCTTTCACATGAAGAGCTTATGAGATTTATACCCATAAAGTTTCGCAATTGATATCCATGCGCTCCATAGATTCCGTAGCCTCAGTGAGATGCCGTGGCGAGCCCGCTCACCATCAAAGCGCCCTTGAAACTTTGTGCTCGGATGGGACTGCTTGGCGCTATGTGACTCCCGGTGTATGGGCGTTGCCACGAAATCCAGCCCGAGTTTGCAATCTTCGCGGTTAAATGTCTTTTCGAGCGTCAAAAAGACATTCTAGACAAAATCCAGAGTGATTTCCGGCGCCGGAGGTCACTTTGGTCGGCGGTGCATGGACAGCACGAAAAAATTTCGGGGGGGGGCTGAAGCCCCATAAGCCCCCCCCCCTGGCTACGCCCCTGCATACTACCGCTACAAATGTGCAGGTTAACGCATCTGTTCTCAACCTAAATGTCCTCAACGTAGCAGATATGCACCGGCAAGCGCATCATTTATTTAATAAAGCGAATAGCTTTCTATAAGCGTTCGGCTATTCGCTATCGTGGGCAATTATCGACGGTTGTTCCTACGCATTTTTTTGTCTCTTGCTAACGTATGTTTAATATCCATCTTGCTGGCTCTTGCGCAAAGTGCCCCCCCCCCCCCCCCATCTTTTCTTATTGGGACGCGACCAGCTGGAGCCTAATGCGGGCTATTTGTCAGGTCAGACATCGAGCGACGCCACCGAGCAGGCGATTTTCGAGTTAAAATGGTTTCACTGTGAAACGGCAGAGCGGATCTATCGCCAAGCTCTTGCTCGCTGTCAGCTTGCCCGTCTCGCCGGTTGGCGTGCTCCCGTTCTCTTTCGAATACAATTGTTTTCTTTTTTATTTCTCTTCTCGTCGTCTGTTTTTTCCATACTGGGAGCTCGAGCGTCCGCGACCGGCCAGAGGAATTTGAATTGATAACAGACGGTCGCTCTCCGGCTACGATAATCAATCCGGATATTGTTTGCACCGGTGGGCGCCTTGGCGCCTAAAAGCTGACCTTCACGCACAGGTTTTCCCGTTCCTTTTCCTTCATAGTACAACGGCTGCTTTTTCGTCGTTCGCTCTCGATCGCCTCGGTGGCCTCTCGTCTGCTCCTTTACGGCCACTTCTGCTGCGCGCCTGCCGTGGGAGCGAACACGTCCTGTACGGCCACATGTTGCCTGTCGGTTACACGCTCGATTTATGGCATTGTGCGCAAAGAGCTTCCTCCGCCGCCTCGCTTGCGGCGATCATTTGAGCGTCCCAAGTCGATGGCTCGAGGCGGCGGCAATTTCTGGCCGCCCTCGCGCGCCAGCTATAGCCGCAGCGGTTTTCTTGTGTCCTGGCGGCGTTGTAAGGAATGCTATAGTTCCGCCGGCGTGTCCGTGAGCTCCCTTTCTTTTTATACGGTCGGGTGCGAACGCCTACCAGAGTTCCATATATCCTTCAAACCGAAGGAGATCCCAGCTGTCACGCGCGCACGAAGCTTTATTCACTCTGCTTCGTGAAATTCGGTGCAGGGGCGCTTGTTAGCTATACCCTCGCAAAACATTTCACCAATGTATGCAATACCTGCACACTATACATTCATGGGCATAGCGTGTTAAAGAAGAATTTATTCAGAAACATCACGTGAAAGACCTAGTCGGGCAAGTGCGGCGCGGATAAGCACGGCTCACTAAGAAATCTTTGTGTACGCTTTTCTATACTGAGTTTAGCTTGCCTGGCTGCCTGAACACACACAATTGTTGTGGAATGTGTGACTGTTTCATAAACTACGCATGGATACATGTCGGTCAAGAAAAAAGGACAAAAAAAGGGGGAGGGAGTGGGGGGGGGGCGGATTGTCCTGCTCGTAGGGATTATTGTGAAGCGGGAATATAAATTTGGATTTTCAAAACTGTAAGAAATGGGGAACCAAAATAAATTCGTAATGTTAGTATTTGACATGTTGAACTAGATAGAGACGATATAAAAAATATTATTTATACCACCCTTAACCAGCCCGATTGCAAGAGGAGGATCCTGGATAAGTGGTAAGAGCAAACTGAATATGTCAAAACAACGTGAACCTAATGAGCCACATTCATTTTCTATTGAATGTAGGTCTATGTAAAAGTAAAATCTATCTGGAATAACTCGATAGATTGTACTCCTCGAAGAAGTAGCTTTCTACGGACTCATGATCCTCACACTATTGGTCAAATATTGATTGTAGAACATTACGGGTCGCCTTTCACCCTTAACCATTACATTTATATTTCTGTCCCTTTGCCCAGAGGATACAAAGAAGAAGATATTTGAAGATGAAACGTATAATATGCAGTGGGCAGTACACTAAATAGAAATAGACGTCCTTTAGATGTGTAGGCAAAACTATTTTGTAAGGGAAGGGTAGATGTAGGCTCTTACTGCACCCAGGGACCAAATCGCATGGTGACGGCGAACTGCATACACAGCGCAAAAAAGACGTGAACTAAGAAAAGAAATTAATGCAACATGCGCCGACTCCAAACCACGTCTTTCTGCGCTGTTTATCCGTCACCACGCAACTTAACCAAACCGCCAAACTCGCCGCACTTGTCAGGGACCAAGTCTCGTTCCTTCCCTTTTATTTTGACAAAAGAAAAGAAGCGGCTAAACTCGCATTGCTGTTCGCACGTCCGGAAACGATCACGACTGACCGCCACCTATTCGCCGGATGTAAGAACGACAGCACAGCGGCCCAGGTGCTTTGCGAATGCGACTCCTCATTAAGCCGATGCCAGCACTCGCCTTCGCAATACTGCACGGTTTTCTGTGACACACGCTGCAGCCCAGGCGGCGCCGGTCCGACCATCCAGTTAGGAAACTGGCCAAATAAAGGAGCCCTGAGGGAGGCGAGAGGAAAGAATGCGCGTTCTGCTCTTGCGTGCGTGCGTGCCTATGTGGGCACACAGGGCGAGTTGAGAAACCTCAGTGTGGTCGATCGGCGGGCGTGCCTCCAGGACACGGCTCGGAAGGACGTGTCTGGAATCAGGGGCGCCTCGGTGTCGAAGTCGTCGTCGTAGGTGCGTTATTCGAGCTCTTCGTGCTGTGCGATAATCTTGCACGTGTCCTTTGCTTCCTCCAGCACCCCCCCACCCTTCCCCCCCAAATAGCTGTCGTTTATCTTCTCTTATTCGAACAGGTCGAGACGTTAGGGTACTGCGATAGTTGGTTTTTGATATATTGTGTGGAATGACGCCTCAAATAAGCAATCCGCTAGTAAGGCAAGACGAACACGGACGCAACGTGGGAACGTTTTGCTTGTGATGGTATCAAAGGCGCCCTATAACGTAAAGCTATTCCAAGCTTTTCTATAGTTCATTTCTGCGATAAGTTCTCCAAGATTGGTCAAATTTTTTTTTCGGTTCACCCCAACTTCTCTTGTCTGTAACGCGACGTCAGGAAAACCATGAAAGCTCTTCATATTGCTACGGGGTAGTATTCCCAATGACGAAGAGCCGAGCAGGAAGAAGAAGAAGACGACGATTGGAAGCTAGCGCGGGCTGTTGCCTCTTGGTCAACTGCGGCGTATAGCCTTGTAAATATACTTGTAAATAGCTTTTCGTCGGTGTCTTCCTACGTAACATATTTGGTGGAGGTGGACGTTCCCTGTACCTCGTCACGGAGCTTCGCAGTGGACGGTACGTCGAGCCTACCTTCATGGCTCCCGGCGACGCCTACCCGACACCACCGGCTCCGACACCTGCTGCCACTTCGACGACCTACATCACCCTCTCCGCTCCCCGTGATCCTGGCGTATTCTCGGCAAAAGATAGGGACGACGTCGAGGACTGGATCAGCCTTTACGCACACGTCAGCCGCAATAACCGGTGGGACCCAACTATCATGCTCGCCAACGTCGTCTTTTACCTCGGTGGCACACCTCGAGTTTGGTATCGGGCGGTTGCGCAGTTCCGCCCATACTTATATGGCCGACCCTTTTCCGTCATCACAGACCATCACGCGCTTTGTTGGTTATGCTCATTGAAAGACCCTTCAGGAAGACTTGGTCGCTGGGCCTTACGCCTCCAAGAATATTCGTTCTCTGTCACCTACAAATCTGGCCGACTACACAAGGACGCTGACTGCCTGTCTCGCTACCCGGTAGACGAGCCTGACGACGCCGACAGTAGTACCGCCGACGGCATTTTCTCTGTGTCTGCCTTCGCTAACATCGCCGATGAGCAGTACCGAGATCCATCGCTGCGAGTACTCATCGAGCGTCTGCGCTCTACACCTACCGACGCATCCGTTCGCCGATATGTCCTCCAGGGCGGCATTCTGTACCGAAGGAGCTTCCTCCCTGATGGCCCTGATCTTCTTCTTGTCGTGCCAAAACATCTGCGACAGACTGTGCTCTTTCAGATGCATGACGCACCCACTGCAGGACATCTTGGCGTAACCCGCACGTACGACCGCGTCCGCCGCCACTTCTATTGGCCTGGTCTTGCTCGCTCCGTCCGACGCTATGTTGCTGCCTGTGATCCCTGCCAGCGTCGGAAAACGCCTCAGTGCTACCTTCCGGTCATCTCCAGCCGATCCCCATCCCTGTGGAACCGTTTTTTCGTGTTGGATTAGACCTCCTCGGTCCCTTCCCACGTCAT
Organism: Dermacentor albipictus; assembly: GCF_038994185.2. Lineage (NCBI taxonomy): Eukaryota > Metazoa > Arthropoda > Arachnida > Ixodida > Ixodidae > Dermacentor > Dermacentor albipictus. Next base: position 323,292,788 of record NC_091821.1, on the reverse strand, counting down.
CCTCTGAGAACAAATGGGTAGCCGTCGCAACTGATTACGCCACCCGATACGCTATCAACGCGGGCTCTTCCTACCAGTTTGCGCCACTGACGTCGCGGACTTTCTCTTGCGTGACATATCTTAGTGCATGGCGCCCCGCGACAGCTGCTTACTGACCGTGGTCGTAACTTCCTCTCGAAAGTTATCGCCGACATTGTGCGTTCCTGCTCTATTCAACACAAGCTGACTACCTCATACCATCCTCAAACCAATGGCCTGACAGAGCGCTAAACCGTACTCTTACCGACATGCTGTCCAAGTACGTTCGAAGGACCACCACGACTGGGACGTTGCCCCTTCCTTCCGTCACCTTTGCTTACAATTCTTCCCGGCACGACACCGCCGGATTTCTCTCCATTTATCTACTGTACGGTCGCGAACCGACCTTGCCCCTTGACACGGTACTTCCTCCTGCTGCGACCTCAACAACCGAGTATGCGCGCGACGCCATCGCCCTCGCCGATCATGCCCCGCCAGCTTGCCCCGTGCTCGACTGACGGACTCGCAAACCACGCAGCAGCGTCAGTACAACGCCCGCCACCGTGACGTACAGTTTTCGCCTGGTGCACTCGTGCTCCTGTGGTCGCCCTGTCGTCCCCTTACAAAATTTTTAATGTGTTTTTTTAGAAAGTCTTTTGAACTCTCTCTATAGAACTCTATTGTGTTTATTTGATTGCCCTATAGAATTTTCCTATAGAGTTTCAAAAGTTATTTGGCCACCGCATTCTTATAGGAACTCTAAAGACACATTTCTATAGAACATTTCTATCGAGTTGCTTTAGAGATGCTAAAGACAAATTTCTATAGAATATTTCTATCGAATTGCTTTAGAGATGCTAAAGACAAATTTCTATAGAATATTTCTATCGAGTTCCTTTAGAGATGCTAAAGACACATTTCTATAGAACATTTCTATCGAGTTGCTTTAGAGATGCTAAAGACAAATTTCTATAGAATATTTCTGTCGAGTTTCTTTAGAGATGCTAAGGGCAAATTTCTATAGAATATTTCTGTCGAGTTGCTTTAGATATGCTAAAGGCAAATTTCTATAGAATATTCTATCGCGTTGCTTAGAGATGCTAAAGACAAAAATTCTTCAGAATATTTCTATGCAGTTGCTTTCGAGTTCCTACAAGCAAATGCCTATAAAAGCTAGGCCGATGTGTGTAAAGTACTTGCAATTACCAAAGTTCTACTGTAGGCAATAAGGACTACAGTAAATGCAGTGGCAAAATAATTGTGCTACAACCACAAAGTATTCAGTTTGAAATGTTTATTGCACTTCAGACTAGATACATGCTTCATATATGTGACATACACACTTCAGACTAGAACTTGCAACACACAAACTGTAGCTGCCAACATGCTTCTCAGGTCAAGCTGGTGGTGCAAACACACGAAACATGAGGTAAAAGAATCAGTGGCAGACTTGATTACAGTTGACACCTCGCAATAACAGGCTTGACTAGAACAAGAAACCATACCATTAAAACTGCAAAATGAGTGCCTGTTCCAGCAGTGCACATTAAATGTTTGGATACTAAAGCCTGAAAATAGACTGATATAAATGTGCACTGCAATGTTGTGTCAGCCTGACGAAACGACACAGCATTTTAGTCTGAGCAAAAATAACACTGGCAGTCGCTGCAAAAATGTGGCAAATAATGGTTTTCACAGATAAGTACACCATATACCGAAACCACACAGCATTTTAGTCTATGTTTATGTGTAAAATTAGCACTGGTAGGCCTTGCAAAAATGTGGCAAACAGGGGTTGTCATAGAGCAGTACAGCATATATCGTAAAAAGTTTAAAAGCTTGTATTTCGTTGTAAGGGAAACAATTTGAGATCAGAGCCAATATTCTAATTAGGGTGAGAAATACAAACCAGACCGACACACGCAATGACTAAAGAGATTTAGCTCAGGAGCTCCTATGTAATGCACATGAACAGTAAAATCGTTTTTCTCGGCAACTGTGCAACCAAATTTGATGAGGTTTGATACATTTCAAAATGTTTAAATTATAGTTTTTACATTAACACCATCAATTTTTATTAAAATTTGCTGAAAATAGCAAAACTTGAAGGAAAAGGACCTAGTTTGCAACTGTAAATAAAAAAAAGAGCTAGCACAAGTTCGTTAATTCTGTAAATTTTCCTACTCAAATACATCCAAAATACAGAAATACTTTTAAGACAACCACAGCACTCATTTGAATTAAGTTTGCGGCATTTGAGAATTCTACCTGTTGCAGGAAGAACTATTTGGCAGGTTTAAGAAAAATAACACCACGAAGCTTGCTAATCCCCGTCTCTGTGCCAGAAAGAGATATCATAGTTCTGCAGACTCCATCTGCTATGTCTAAAGTCAACAAACTGTATATATGAATTTACAGCTTACATGAAATTGTTGCAATGTTTGAGAGTTTCACGCATCTACTCATAAATTAGTGATTGTATATTAGAGCAGCATATGGTATCTCTAATTTGACAGATTAAATTATGGTACTGGGTCCAACAGAAATGTGATCTCATTTTTTGTTATATAAGATTTGTTAACCTTACTGCTCTGTTTCTTCAAAATTTACAGTTTCCATGAATTCGTGCTACGTGAATTATGCTTTTTCAAATAACGTTTACTTTGATGCAACAATATTTATTTTACCTGACTCCTTGCTAAAAAAACTGCACAGTATTCATGAGATATGAATAAATAAATATTAAGTGAATAAGTAAACAAATAAATATTGCGGTTTGTCTTATCATTCCACCACCAGCATGAACTGTAGGGAGCTTTGGCTACTGCCCACACGGTTGCAAGTTCATTCTTACATGATCACCTGCTATTTCACTTCCCAGGAATGGAGCGAGGAAAGGCTAGTTTTTGGCCTCATTTGGTCCGTCTAGTAACGGCGACGGTGGAGCCTGGAAAATAAAATTGAAATTAATTTTCAAAAGGTGTAATGAACATTCAGTCATAATGTATTAGCAGGCACAAACATGCCACAAATATCTATATAGTTGTAGCATTATGCTAAGTTTCCTTTCAGTATTTCAGAAAAAAATTATAACAGAAAGGTGGCAGAACGCCCCACCTCCCCACCACTCTGCCAAACAGTGGCAGTGCTTTTGAGAATCACTTTTGAGAATATTTTTACTTTCCCAAGATTCGGTGACATCAGCACTGGGCCAATGTGCCTGGCAGTAGAATACCATTGCTGATGACAAAAAGCATCTCCGAACGACAACAGCCTAGTCACACATTAATCTCATCTTGCAATGACAACACATTCCCATTTATAACATAAGCAAGCAGGAAAACCCATGAGCTAAGAGTCCTATACAGATGTCACACTATGCATAGAAAAAATTTTTTTTGAAAAGAAGGGAATGACCTACTGGCTTCTATTGCTGAGCGGTAGACAAAATTAATATTCCATCCGCTATTAGCCATAGCTGGTATGTACTATGCTTAATATGCGAATAATAAATTTCTCGCATGGAGCTTGGGCAATCATGACGATGCATCTAAGTATGCATTGTATGGGGAACAATAATGTTTTAAGTTGTTTTCGCAAACTATGATGGATAACTGCCAATTTGTGGTATTTGGAACACAGTCGCGGTGTCACTGTCAGATACAATGGACACAGTATATTCGTGCTTTTTGAGTTATTGAAACAATTAGTTTCTAATCTAGTACGGGTATGTACACTGATACGTATCCTAAACGCAATGATAAGACTGCCCAATTGCAATTGAAAAGTTAATTCAGTTTTAATTAAAAAGTGTCCTTCTTGCAACCTGGCACGTGAAAAACAGAAAACAAAAATTATACTAATCAAGTAACTTTGAAAACTGATTGCATAACTGCTCTATAGGTCAAGCAGAAAATTTAACAAGAAATAACGTGCCTAAAACTAGTTGCAACAAACAAATTTGTTACTACGAAGGGTGCAGACAATTCAGTAAACAGATTGTGACCCAGTCTTTTTATGTGGCATTCCTCAGTGATGTTGTTGGTCAATTGGTTGCCGCAGCTGAACAGTCTAAATCTGGCGCGCAGCCCGAGTCCCATCGGTGCATGGTCAAGTGGGACGAACATACTGATCCGGGGAGTGAATTATGGTACTGTCTTAGGTACGTGTTGAGGCACCGGCCAATCTGTTGCATGTACATTTGACCAAATATACACATGATCACAAGAATAGACTACACTACCCCTGACAGACAAGACAAATTTAGTGGTATCTAAGCAAGCCTTTCTTGTCAGGGTGCCATATGCACAGCAGTGTGCAAGAGAATTGAGAAATTGAGAAAGGCAAGCAGGCAAGGGAGGCTTGCTCGGTGAAAGATACCACCAAATTTGTTGTGTGTCACAGGCAGTGAGTGCACTGTATCCCTTTCACATGTGGTCAAGCGTACATAGGGCAAACTGGCTGGTATCTTCTCATGTGTATAAGAGGTCACCATATTTCATTTAAAAGACCAGTATGGTCATCCAACTTGGCCGTACATTTCTACAACGGGGCTTCATGTTGGATTACAATCGTTCATCTGTTTTCATCCACCGTAAAAACTGACAAGTGAAATCGATGAGGCATACCACATATATAGTAAGAGATGTGGGTGAGCCCCCATATTTAATGCAACAAACAAAAAAGGCATCCTGTGTAGGTCACAAGGTATCCATATCAGTCTGTGCCTATGTACTACAGAAGTAAATGCAGCTTAGTAAATACTGACCTTCATATTAATTTTCAAGAAATTAAAGCTCACCAAATGCGTATTTTGCAGTGGCTGTTACTATGGGAACAGAGAAGTAACTGTAAAGATATCATTGATAAACAAAGATGTGCACACTACGTGCTTAGACCTGTGACATATCTAGTCCACTACCCTTCGAATTCCTACATGCACAGAAAACTGCACGAGATTGTAGCACAAACAGAAAAAAATTATGCAAATAGGGGTACAGCATAGGAAATTGTTTTCAAAGAATAAAACCCCAATAAAAAGTCATAAATACACTATGTACAAAGCAAAAAATATATGTAACTTGCAGGTAAGCAACTTACGCAAAAGAAATACTAAACATCAGGAATGGTTGGGTATAGTTTTATACAGAACACAATCATGTGGGCATAATGGCTATGCACACTAATAGGTAGCAAGTTCAATAAGGTTGCATAAATATTTAGTCTGTTTAGTATGCTGCATTAAGTAATGTGTTGACAAACTTCACCATGAATGACACCAAGCCCCCTTTTTGGAACACGTACATTTCATACACACCTGTCATGACCATCCAGATCACACGCCATGCTGCTGCAGCCATATATCCACAGGGTCTGCATTTCTTGGGGCTCCTCGATCTTGTAGTTGTGGGTCACGGCCTCGCCACTACAAAATCAATTCTATGTTAGCTTATAGCAGTGGCACAATAAAGCTGTGATATCGTGAAAACATGCAATCAGCACCTAAAAGAGTCACGAAAACAATGTCTGCACTAATGTAAAAAGAGAGCAAATGCTTGAAATCATCGAATGTCATGACAATGCGGACCTCTACATCAAATAAAGTTTTGGACGCACCGCAGCAAAAGATTACAATCTAAACTTAATGTTTTTTTTTCCCCATTACTTAGTATAGGCAACGTTCCCCTGTCATGCTTAGTTAAGTCAGTTATGTCAACACATCTTGCCTTGGAAATAAAGCTGTACTAGTAGCAAGCTGTGATTGGCTTACATTTTTTTCTTAGACCTGTTCGTTAGCCAAAAACCTCGTAAGCAGAGATTGTGCACAACGTCGAAGCATTTATAAGTGAGGAAACGTCATTGAAGAAAGAATCGATGAAGAGGTAGACGGGTCGTTACTATGCAACTTTAGCAGACAAGCGGGAGCTCACGCACAACTGCACAAGGCGAACACGATTTCCGAAACTTTTCTCAGGGGAAGCAAACGCTTATCAGGATTATCAATTCCGCACTGTGGCAATAGCGTTGCGTACACAATTCTTACAACCAGCGCGTAGCAAGTATCAGCGCAGGGTTCACTGTTGTCGTGGGTGTTCCACTTACTACGTTCGCAAGGCACTCTATACACACACGGGAAGCACACACAACACGGATGAACGCACGTGTAGTTGGCGAGCACGATTGCTTACCGTTTCAACAGTACGACGAGGTCGAAAGGCACTCTCCAAGTTTCCAGTGATGCGTCTGCGATGTTACTTGCAGCATACAAGCCGCTGGGTAGTGGACGAGCTGAGGCGCGCTAATAATACGCATTACTTCTTTGCGCCGTCCACCAAACTTTCCACGAACACAAGCGGAGACAAAGGGAACGCACTCCATGGCATGAAAATCGTTGGTCCACATTTAGCTGGCGCGCCACGCATACGGCGTGCTTACAGCGAGACTCAAGCCATCTTCTGGCACTTTCGTGCTCGCGAACTACGTCTCATTTCATTACAGCAAACCTAATAACACACGATCAAACAAACACATCGACGCAGCCCGCACTACAACCGTTGAAGACGGAGCAATAGCAACACGCCGTACCTTCGTATTCTACCTGTCGCGTTGAATACGAAAATACCGGCGCCGCCAGCGCCGTCTGTATAATAGTGCGGCTGCCGTGGCCTCCGTGATTCCTACAATAATACCCACTACAGCAGGTTTTGCGTCGTTTTGAGCCGGCCTTTGAGCCGAACTACATACATATGTTGCTAGACAAGAAGAAACATTGACATGCTCATATTGTGTGCTATAGTTTAGGGCAGAAATAAATTACATGCAGTATTCTTGCTTTTGAATCGCTTATGCCACATGTAGTCAGCAAAAAGCATGGCCTTCAAGATCTCGACAATTTACCCTGTGTAAGCTATCGCTGCGGTGTGATTTTAACGATTTCAACCTCGGTCACTGGCCTTAAAACCCTAACTGACTTTATGCGCAGCCGTTACCTGCAGTGCCTGCGCCCTCACTTCGTTTCTCATTGAAGTAACTTCCTGCTGTCGTTTAAATGTAGACCAGAAATTGTCGACACAACCTCGGAGGTACACGTGTGCAGTGTGTGATGTTTCCGTGCGCTTGTGTCCGTCGCACAACAACGTATATACGATGATGTTTAATTTTACCCGTGAGGCACAGGTTACGCTTATGTGTTCCCTATCTTGCTTTCGTGGCGATGCGCTTATCATGCGCGGATCGCGCTCATGTGGTCTGTGACTTGAAAGATTTCTTGAAAAAAAAAAACGTTTCTGCAGCGTGCATTTGTCGCATTTGAGTGGTATGTGCCAGAAATGTGCGGCGGCGTTCGATCTGTTTCCGCCCCAAGTGCTGCAGTCACTGCATGCCAGCAAATAGATATGACGCGATTGCTAAGGCGCAGTTTTGCTTAGTGTTTCTTGGTATACATCTTTGTGATTTACCTGCGTATGCGATATAAACCACAATGCGCGCTTCCGTTATATTTGGTTTTCCTAATTTCGATTAGTGTGATGTTTGCCTTGGTCAATGAGTGTCTTTTTAACGATGCTCTTGATAGTAAAAAACCTCTGAAATGCCGATTGCTGGGTCTTCCAGAGCCTTCCAGTGTGAAACCAGCGCGTTTTTCTTTCTTCTTTTTCTTTCTTTTTTTTTTAAGCACTGGATCGCACTGGGTACGCTGGCGCTCGCTGGGACTCACTCGAGACCAGTGAGAACGCTGGATAAGAGCTGAGTCACACTGGAAGAGACGCTCGCATTGGAAACGGCGCTGGTTGTGTTTGTGCCGCGCTGGCTCCAGCACGCAAGGACGAGCGCTGCTGAATATTAAATGCTTTATACAATTTCATGGCTTGATACTAGTCTCTTGTCCTAAATAACGCTATATCTTAGGGTCATAGAACTATATCGTGTCGCAGCATGGAATAAAGGTGCGTGAGCTGCCTTATGTTTATTCCTGCACATGTGACACTGAAAATCACTTTCGTTTTTTGCATTTTGCCTTTTGACAGGGCGGACAGCTAAATTCTTTAACGAAACCACGCAAACGCAGAGGACGCCGCTTTTTTAGTAGTTCGCACGTAACGTATGACTGGGAGTTATCGCCATTGTCGCAGTGTTGTGGAGTGGACATGAAATCCAGAAGTCGTTCAGACGCGCTCGAACGGACCCCGAGTTCGAAGCCTACCGCTGCTTGATATTATCGCACCGATAACAAGGCTGAGGCGATTCGTGCGCTTCCACTTTCCCTATTGTACTAAAAAGAGTTCTGAGGCTCAAATACACACATTTTAGCTTTCGCCAGCTACCCGCGCCGAGATCAGTCCCCATCGAAGCATAGGCATAGCGTATCCGCCGAGTCCGTCTGCACGCTATCGGCGCGTCTAACCTCAAGAATCAAGAAGTCTAAAAAGGATAAATTACTTTATATTTCAGATTTCGCATCGGTGCTTTTAAATAAACAATTTTTTCATGTCTACAGTGCCAGCACAAGAAGTGAGGAGCGCCGATGTGACGCATCATAAACGCCGGTATATGTGCTGTCGCCGAAGGCTCCCAGCACTAGCCCGCGTTTCCCTGACGAATATACATGGCTAGACAGACGTGTAGACTGAAAGGCATCACTGAACTAAGAAAACATTGCATACCCCTCGCGTGAAGAACAAGAAACGGCTATCGAAATCGGCAGTAACAGCCCATTCATGCAGCGTCCCGGGTCGGTGGTTCATTTAGGACTTTTTTCGAAACTAAAATACCAATCGCAGTCGATGTTATGGCACTTCCGAGCACACTATTGAATACGGAGAGCAAATTTTTCTTTGTGGTACATGCGTGAGTTGTAGTTGCTGGCCGATAGCGCATCTACCACGTCTGTGCAAGACTTCTCTCTGTGAAACTAAAACTGCTTCTCGATTTTGATAAGCTAAATTATCCGCCCATGTTCCTATGCTGGCGTGGCGTAGCGGTAATGAGTCGGGCTGGGGATCTGCAAGTACGACGATCGAATCCTGGTCAGAGCACTTCTGTTTTTGCATGTTCATTTTTTCGATTTATATTGTACTAAAATGTTATCTGTTGCTTTCTGTATTAAAAAAAATACATACGGTGTCCAGGCACCGCGTATTTAACGCGCTAGAGCTGTTTTTCGCACCAGAAACCAGCGCCTCCCAGTACGCCGCGCTTGCCCAGCTCCCCATGCATCCAGCGCGCGGCACTGGACCCATAATCCGGCGATGCACTGGATACTGGGTACTGTTTATAGAGTGAAAATATAGAGCCGTTCTTAGACAGGCCGCACTTTAGCTTGTTTAATTTCCTATAAACGTTCCTTCACAGAACTCAGTACGTATGCCATATGATGGCACACTTTTAGAACGGGAATGGAGAGCCAGTCCAGAGACAGGCCGCATTAGAAGTTCTGAAAACGTTCTATAAATTTTTCTATAGAATTTGGTGCATAAGATGTCAACACGACCTCTATAGAACTTTTATGGAGGATGTAAAGCCATTCTATAGACAGGCCGCATTAGAAGTTCTGAAAAGGTTCTATTAACATTTTTCTGTAGGATTTGGCACATGAGATGTTAGTTAATACGACCTCTATAGAACGTTTCCGAAAACGTTCTATAAAATTTTTTCTATAGAATTTGGTACATAAAATGTCAATACGACCTCTATAGAACATTTATGGAGGGTGAATGGAGAGTCAGTCTATAGACAAGTCGCATTAGAAGTGTTAAAAACTTTCTATAGACATTATTTTATAGAATATTGTACATATGATGACAATAAACCCTCTATAGACTGCTTATAGAGCGTGAATGGAGAGTCAGTCTATAGACAAGCCGCATTAGAAGTGTTAAAAACATTCTATAGACATTATTTTATAGAATTTAGTACATATGATATCAATACAATCTCTATAGAACATTTATAGAGAACGAATGGAGAGCCATTCTATAGACAGGTCGCGTTAGAAGTTTTAAAGACATTCTATAAAACTTACTTTATAGAATTCAGTACATAGGACGTCAATACACCCTCTATAGAACATCTATTGTGTGTGAAATGACTTGTTTCTATAGAAAGGTTTCTATAGACTTCTTATAGAGATTCTATGCAGACGACTCTATAGATCGCGAGTTCCTATAGAGTCCCTTTTGACTCCATAGGAACTCATTAGGAGTTCTAAAGGAACTCTAAATCCATTTTCATAAGGGTCACGTTGGACTTTCCGAAAAGCTCCTTTCGCGATACACAGGGCCCTACCGCGTGCTGCGCCAGGTGACGCCTGTGACTTATGAAATTGCTCCTGTGAGCTCAACCTCGTCATCTACTCTGGCGTCTAGTGATGTCGTGCACGTCAGTAGGCTCAAGAGCTACTACACTGCTTCAGACTCCAGCCTTTAGTCGCTCCGGGACGGCGCTTTTGCCGCCGGGGGTAGTGCTACGGGGTAGTATTCCCAATGACGAAGAGCCGAGCAGGAAGAAGAAGAAGACGACGATTGGAAGCTAGCGCGGGCTGTTGCCTCTTGGTCAACTGCGGCGTATAGCCTTGTAAATATACTTGTAAATAGCTTTTCGTCGGTGTCTTCCTACGTAACAATATAATATGACGTGTACGCACTGATTATGCGTTATTAGATCGAACAAAAGAAAAAATAATTATTTCTGATTCTACGCCTTTTTCACCATAAGCCCTCGGCAATTGGTGCAAAGTGTCCGGGCTGCACGGACTTCGTCTGTCTGTAACGCGCCGTCACAAAACCGCACAAACTCTTTGCGTCAAAGTGACGTGTACGCATTAAAGATACATTAATATGCCGAACAAAATTGATTTTTTTTTTCGAATAGCAGGCGACTGCTCCGTTCCGAAATGAACAGAAGATGGCTGCCCGGCTAAACTGCTTTGCTGAGGTGCCGTTTTAGCTAAATTTTCACTCTTCCTTTCCGCGGAGCCGCGATTTTCTACCAGACATCGAAAGCTAAGCAAGAAGAAGCGGTCCAATCGCAAACACCGGCAACGCCCTCCTCATCAGATTAACTACTTTCACTGCGCCGGCCCGGCCCCACCGAAACCCTCTCCACTTCTGCACGCTCCTCGCCTCTGGCCAGCCAAACATATAAGAAAAACCTCTCAAATAAAGCAATGCTATTCGCTTTGAAAGCAAACAAAACTGACATCCTATAAACGGGTAGAGCGTTTTATTGGCCTGTTCAAACAACGCTGCGAGTCGCCGCCCGGTTTGGCGTCAGCAGTTACGTGAATTTGACGTCAGGATATTTTGTTAAATATTATGCTCCGAAAAAGAAGAGAAGAAGACGAAGTTAGAAGCGAGCGTGGAGCCGAGCTCGCGCCTGCATTTTTTTAGTTGTTTTTGCCAGCGTCCAATAAAGAAGACGTTCTCTACTTCGGCTCCGCTTCCTGGTTTTCAACATATGGTGCCGTGACCAGGATATCAGACCTACAGTTGAAGACCCCTAACGATGAAGCGAGCTACCTGAAGAGGACAACCGACCGACGCGATCAACGCGACGACGCTGCGACAGAATCAAAGAACGATCCACGTCATCACGAGGCCTACCATTCCCGACGTGACGACATGGAAAGACTACGACGGAAGCGTGCTATCGTTCGAGCGGCGGTCACCAGGATCATCAACGACATGACAACTCTTATGCAGACGAAACCAACGCCATATGGTGAGCTGACCGACCATCTTAACCTATTGAAGATAAAGGAAACTATGCTTACGGACCTTGATAACCAAGTAGAAGAGCAGGTTACCGATGATAACCTTGAGGACGAGCTTCTCAGCGTCGGACAGTATCAAGAATCTATCGTCCTCGCGAAGTCCCGCGCTGAACGCATTTTATCCGATCAGCAAACAACGACTACGCGCGAATCTCACGATGACTTTCGTCAAGCACGCGCACACGTTAAGCTACCGAAGCTCGATGTGCCGAAGTTTCATGGTGACCCCATTAAATGGCCGGAATTCTGGGATCAATTTGAGTCTACTATTCACCAGAACCGATATATTACCGACGTAGACAAACTGAAATATCTTCGGAGCTACTTGATGGGTAAAGCGGAAGGTGTCATCAGCGGCCTGTCGACAACTAACGAGAGCTATAGCACAGCTATAGAACTTCTCAAAGAAAGATTCGGTCAGAAGTCACTGATTGTTAACGACCACATGCGTCGCCTTCTAAACCTACGTAAAGTTCGTTCTTGCGAAGATTTCGAAGGGCTTCAAAGGTTGCATGAAGAAGTGCAGACTCGCGTTAGATCCCTGCATAACCTTGGCGTCGAAGAAAAAGAATATGGAGTGCTTCTGAAAACTGCTATAATACAAAATCTTCCGCAAGAAATGGTACTCCGTTATAATCAGCGCATCTTGTCTTCGACAAATACAGGCGTTACTAGTGACAGGCTAAATGAAATGTCTGTTCTTCTAGACTTCTTGAGCCTTGAAGTAAGAAGCAGGGAACAGACTATAATGATGACTTCTTACAAGAGAGAACAAGCCTCAACAGCAAAACGACAATCTAATGAGCATTTCCAAAGTTCTGCATCTATGCTAACCGTGAAACTGACTCCAGAGAGTTGTATATTATGCGGAGACAAAAATCACTCGGTGGATGTCTGCACAACGGAACTAACATTAGACGAAAAGAAAGAGAAACTAAGGAAATTAGGATGCTGTTTCCGCTGCGCTAGACAATTTCACAAAGCTAAGGAATGCCGAAACTGGAAGAGACTAAGTTGTGCGAAATGCAAAGGGCGACATATCACCACAATGTGCGACCCGAAATGGAAGCAGAAGAACACGGAAACGCAGACAACTGTTTCCAGCTCGTCAACAGACTCGATAAAGTGCACAATTCTTCTGCAGACCGCGCAAGTTTGGGCTATGGGCACTGGAAGCAGATGCTTTGTAAGAATGTTGATTGATGGTGGCAGTCAACGCAGCTTCATCACGGAAGAATTGTCTAGGAAGCTGAAAGCCACTGTGTTAGCCGAAGAGCAGCTCACCATCTCGGGATTTGGAAACGTGTCAGCACCGCGGAAATATTATCGAAGAGTACGAGTCACGCTGCATAGCCAGTACGACTCAAACTCACTAGAAGTTGAGGCTATAGAAGTTCCGGAAATATGTAAGGACTTGTCAGCAATAACAGAGACAAATGTACTTGAAAAGTTGAAAAGCAAAAACTACCATTTGGCTGACCTCAACGCAGTTCAGGTCCCACCTGAGTCTGGAATAAGCGTCCTTATAGGTGCAGACTATTACTGGCAGTTTGTCAGCGGCAGAATTCATCGACTGGACGACTCCTTGACAGCCATGGAAACTATCGTAGGATGGACACTTCACGGAGATACGAGAAATCCACCTAAGTTCTACAAGCGGGAAACCATAAGGAACTTCAATATATGCCTAACGGAAGCCAATGTTTCCCAGCAACTGAGGTCTTCCTGGGTAACAGAACATCTGGGACTGACTAACGAAGACAGACTTTCGAAAGATGAAGAACACGTCCTGAAGCACTTCGTGGAAACAACTGTTAGAAACAATGGTCGCTATCAAGTTGAACTGCCGTGGCGCAGAAATTGTTCCCAGCCTAAAAATAACCGGGATATCACGTTAAAGAGGCTGGAGTCCGTGCAGAGAACACTACATCGAGAACCAGAGTTTCCGAAGGAATATGACACTGCCATTAGGAGCTACTGTAACAAAGACTACGCTGAGAAGGTCCCAATGGACAGTACGAGTGGACATATCACGTGCTATATGCCACACCGAGCAGTAGTGCGACGCCACAGAACTACGACTGAAGTACGGGTGGTATCCGACGCCTCTTCTCATGCTACGGAGTCACCTTCACTCAACGACGTCTTGTGTGCAGGGCCAAATTCGAGCCCCAACATCCTCGACTTACTGATGAAGTTTCGCAGCTTCAAGATTGGAATTTCTGCCGACATCGAAAAAGCGTTTCTTCAAGTATGCCTGGCGGAATACGACCGAGACGCGTTTCGTTACTTCTGGTTTGAAGAAGGGTCTGCCAATACTGAAGAACTGCGCATGACAAGGGTTCCTTTTGTTGCCTGCAGCAGTCCCTTTCTCTTTGCTGAAACTCTGCGACACCGCTTCCAACTAGTAGAAGAAAAATGTCCTTCTACTGCCAAACTATTGAAAGGTCATCACAGAAAGGCGGCCACCAATAGTGTGTCGGCTACTCAAGGACAGTCATGGAATTCTGGGGCCGAAACTATCTGCTTCAGGAGTCCAGAAAACGAAGAAGCCGATACAGAGGCAGAGACAGAGAAAAGAGAAAGCGATGCCATGAAATTAAGAAAGGAGGATATGGGACTTCTCGTATTTTGTCTAGCGTGGAATGATATGTATTTAGTTGTGTGTGAAATATGTAACCAAGTCACAAAACCACAGGCTCTGCGAAAGCACTTGGAGCAGCGGAATGGGAGCATCGACAATTTTGGTAGGGGTGACCACACTGCTGACACGTGCGTGCTCCACCCGGCGGGTGTAGGGAAGTCGTCGGGGCACAGCTTCTTGTCATCGTCGTCCTCATCGTCGTATTCAACATTATCGTCTTCCGCCCTGCGACACTCGAGTGGGCCTGCCGGGCGCCCGTCGTCAACAGCAAAGGCTCCATCTGGGTCCTCACTGTCAGGGAGGCACAGGAGTGGGGTGAAAAGGCTAAAACGCAACAACCACACGCTGGCCCCCGTTGTCCAGGTGGAGCGAATGGCACTTCCACGACAGCCTCAAGCCATGGCCACCCGCAACAGCTCGCCAGGCCTTGAAAAGGAATTACCTTCACCCCAGCAGCCACCACCTTTAGCCCCTGGAAGGCTAGGAATGCTGTCTGGGCCGGAGCAGGCAAGTCGCATAACACCCGACGCATGCACCAGCAGCACTTCAGCAATGGTGGCTGCGACGGCTTCCACTGCGGCACCTACGCCCATCAGGAAGATACATGCCAGCAATGGTTCCACCACGAGCACAGCAAAGTACTCATGGTGCCGACGGCTTTGCCGACGGCCAAGTTCGCTCATGCAAAGTGCGCACTTCTAGTGGCAACACGTTGCGGAGACCGGTACAGATGCTGTACCACCTAGAATCTGCTGGATAAGCTCCATCTCGAAAAGAAACAAGCACTCGCTAATTGTTCGGCCGGGAGCTGTTAAATATTATGCTCCGAAAAAGAAGAGAAGAAGACGAAGTTAGAAGCGAGCGTGGAGCCGAGCTCGCGCCTGCATTTTTTTAGTTGTTTTTGCCAGCGTCCAATAAAGAAGACGTTCTCTACTTCGGCTCCGCTTCCTGGTTTTCAACATATTTGAATAAAAACAGATTGGAATAGTTTTACATTGTAGGCTCCCAAGTCTCGTGAAGCCTTGTTTGTATGAAGCTCCTATGTGCCATATGCGCCACCGAGATGTGTATAACAACGTAAACTGTTACTTGAGGATCCAGGTAATATAATTAGGGTTCTAATTAAAATTATGGAGTTTTACGTGCCAAAACCACTTCCTGATTATGAGGCATGCCGTAGTGGAGGACTCCGGAAATTTTGACCACCTGGGGTTCTTTACCGTGCACCCAAATCTAAGTACACGTTTTTTTCCGCATCGTGCCTCCATCGAAATGCGGCCTCCGTGGCCTAGTGTTCTAATTCGTGCCCGGTTGTCTGAAGCCTCTTGTGTCTGATGTGTCTACTCACAGAGAGCACAATGAAAATAAGACAAAAAAAAGAGCTATTCATTTGAACAATGAAGGCTTTGTACACACGCTTTATGTGCAGATATACCCATATTGGCATTCGAGTGCCGTTAACGAACTATGCACATCAAGCTTGCGTGGGCATGGTTAAAAAAAAATAAAGAGGACAGAGAGTGTTGTAGAGCCCAGAGAAATTGAGTATTAAGGTTAGCTGCACTGCAAGATAGTAACTTATTATCATTATTTGGTATGAAGAACCAAATTCAACTAAGAGGCACGAAAATAAGCGAAGAAGCAGGCTGACAACTGCCACCGTGAGGGGCCCAACGCCTGCCTATCCTTCAGGAATGGTGGGGCAGAAGCACAGAGATAAAGAGAAAATGATAAGTGAAAGGCAGCGAAGTTAACCAGGACTGAGGCAGGTTGGCTGCCCTACGTTGGGTGAAGGGAAAAGGGGCGGGGCTGAAACACAGAAATATAAAATAAGAAGAAGGGAAGGAAAGAGGAAAGAACAAGATGAAAAAACGTCACACATACCCTCGGAAGTATAAGAGTACAAAAAAAAATGAGCAGGCAACAGGAGACGGCCTAATTGATTTCTAAGGAGATCCTACTGGCTGCTACACGCATAAGATCGTCTCGAAAGGACAACAACGAAGCTTTTATGCCATTAGGAGCCGTGCCTGCGGTACTTTTCAGCATCATTATTTAGGAGCAGGCCCTGAGTGTTATATCAGAAGGCGTACAGTCTGAACAAAACAGAGTACATTGTATTGATGAGGGCCGGGTAACTGAAGTACGTGACGTCGAGCTGCACAATAGCGACAAACATAATAAAAAAAGAAAGATAAATAGATACCTCAGAAAGATAGATAGATACCTCTTAATTGGATTCTTGAGTCTATCAGTGCAAAAAAGGAAAAGAAAGGAAAGAATAAAATAGACTTATTATGAAGGCAAGGAAGACTCAGCTAACTATACTTGATTAAAACATAGTTCAGTCAAGAAAAGACAAGGTTTCTAGGTTCTTGCCCTTTCGGCGCAGATTTTGTCAGCTTGCCAGTCATCTCAAACCAAACAATGACGCGAGGCACATAATAGGCCAAGAAGCCCAGTTCAGTTCAGTTCAGTTCAGTTCAGTTCAGGTTATTATTCTTTAAGTACAATGAATTGGAAGAGACAATATACAGACGAGGGTCCCAAGGTCAAATACTGCAACGGGACCCTCGGTTAATAATAACAATGTAGAGATGTATTAAAGAAGAGCAAGCTAACTAAAAGAAACACACAATATCGTGAAAATACAACATAGAAAAAAAGATAAATGAAAACAAATTGAATGTATACAAGCCTAAAGTGCAAAACGAAAGCTGTCAATACACACATCTGACAAATGTAGTGTAATGAATGACGTAAATTTAGTTACACATATAAAACAGCTTAACGGCATGACTAAATGTATGAAAGGATGAAGATTTAAAGCTGACGGGTAAACCATTCCACAGTTTTATAGCAGCGAATGATGATGTCATTTTTCCATAGTTAGAATGAACCATAGGTAGTAGAAAATTGGAGTTACGCGCAAACCTGGTATTATTGTTATTGATGAGGTGCCTGGAATCGAATTGGTGTGAGAGCTGTTTAGTAATTAATTTATAAAATATAATTATTAGATGATAGTTAAACAAGTTCGTTACAAGGATGTTATTTTCACGAAGTAGTAGAGTAGCACTCGTGAAAAACCCACTATTAGTGATAATGCGTATTGCTTGTTTTTTTTAAGTGCTGAATAGACGAGATATGACAGTTATATGTGTTTCCCCAGGAAACAATACCATAATTAATGTGACTGTGAATGAACGCAAAGTATAATGCTAATAATGCGTCTTTAGAGAAATATGTTCTTGACTTGATTAATGCTCTAATACCGAAGGGACACTTTTACTTAATGAAGGCAATGTGTTGGGAAAACTTAAGGTTAGAATCTAATTTGATGCCCAAAAATGATACACAGTCAGAGACGGGAATGTGATGACCATCTAGAGTTATCTCAGCAAGCCTGGTACTATTCTTAGTAGTTACTTTCTATGTGAAGTTAGTTTCTATGTGAAAGAGGTAGCTACTTTCTATGTGAAAGAAAGAACGACCTATTACGCTTATAGTATTTATCGCAGCTCAAATTTCGATTTTAATAACATTACCTTCGTTTTAACTTGCATGGCTCAAACAATTTTAGCAAGATGTTAGCGTTGGCGAGATGCGTGGGCATTTCATTTTCTTGCCTTACTGGACTACGCTGTCACATCTTTGTAGATGGCCAATGTAATTCGAAGTGACTCAAAGAATAATAGGCAGTGCAGAAGAAAAAAGAAATGTTCTCTTGTATTATAGTTGTAACTGTACTAACGTGAATGTCGGTAGCGCACATTTCTCACGTTTCATGTGCCAAAACCGCGATCTGATTATGAAACAGGCCGTAGTGGGGGATCATTATGGGATTAATTTTGATCGCCTGGGATTCATTAACGCGCACACAATACACGGGCGTTGTTTGCATTTTGCCCGCATTGAAATGCGGCCGCGTGGCCGGTGTTTGGCCCCGCATCCACTGACTTGGCAGCGTGGCGCCAAAGCCACTGCGCCACCATGGCGGATTAAGCAGTAAATAAAAGGAAATATGAAAGGAACACAGCGCTGCAAACACGGCACGGCTTCTGGCTGCTTTTATAGATTAATAAGTATTACTAGAGTAAAACGAGGGAGCCTATCATCAGCTCGTCGACGATGATTCAAACTTTTTTTCTTTTTTATTTTCAGCTCTCATCGATGCTTTCCGATGAAGCTTTTCCCTTCTTTTATATTATTTTATTTTACGAATTGTGATCGTGGCTATTCTTTGGAGTGGCGTGTCATATTGCGAGTGCTGTTCAATTGGGAAGCAGTCGCTGTGAAGTGGTGTTAATGATGACCCCAGTGTTTACCCACCTTTCTAAAACGCCTATGGCGCCACAGTCAATGTAAACTCATTTAAGGTGTGCTGCCACGATATTTCGCTTTGGCCAAATTGGCTATAAATTATGAATATTATGCCATCTTAGCAAAGCCGCACTGCTCGTAACTGTCTATTTCTTCGAATGAGCAGCCATTGAAGAACACCTTAGCAGACGACACAGGCATCCGGTGACTAGCGCACGTGACGCAGTTCCCGCCACATGGCCTCCGAGACTGACACTGGGCCATGGGCGCCAACGGATCTCGAGGTCAAGCGCAGGCGTTGCGCTATATAGCTCTCAACATCGGGGGTCTGCGCCATTTTCGGCGAATCGCAATAGCGGCACGATCGTGAGTTTCGGTATCAAAAAGAGCCTATTTTTGCAAGCTTTTCGGGATGCCCGCCCACTCGCATTTCAAACCTAAAGGTATGCACGGAGGCTGCTCGTTATCTATACTATCTGAAATACGGCCTCTCACGCGCTCCAAAATGTTGTTGCAGTTGGCTTTTTAAAGGCTGTCATCACTCGTCGCTGGGCTGGTTGGTTCGTACTTGTTATGGCGCATAATAGAGCGCTAAACACTGTGGTGACAGGATGGAAAAGATAGTCACACGTGACTAAGCTTATTCACAGCGCATATAGGTTCACTTTTTTATGGAAAACGCCAGTATGCGCAAACCCATTTGGGCACCGCAGTGAATTAGCCCATGGCGTCTAAATTGCGAAAATACATGCCTCTTCTAACATACTATAAAACAATTGATGTTCAATGCTGCGCAAAGCTGCAAACGTATTACTGATATAAATATGGTGTTTCTTTTTCATTTAACATGCCTCCAAGCACGCATGTATTTTTTTCATTTTCAAGGGGCCGAGTCTGAACTTGAGAGAGAAGAGAGAGAGAGAGATGCAAATGAGAGAAAGGCAGGGAGGTTAACCAGACTTAAAACCTCTGGTTTGCTACCCTGCACTAGGGGAAGGGAGAGGGGAAGTAAAGACGGAAAGAAGAGCGTGACAAAGATAAAAGCCTGAGAAAAAAAATATGAAAGGGACTGAGTGGGGTCATTATAGTCTTTCTAATAGGCCACTGTCACGTAAAAAAAGTCAACAAAGCCTTGACCGACTTTTGCTGCAACGACAGTTCCCGTCGGCATTCCAGAACTGACTGTTCTGAAAGTGGCCTGTCGTCAAGGCGTGCCAACGCTATTGAGAGCCGGTGCGCGCTGTATTGAACTTGAGATGTGGTTAATGATGATGCAGATGATGACTATATGGATGGTCATAAATAATAATAATAATAATAATAATAATAATAATAATAATAATAATAATAATAATAATAATGGTGGTAGTAGTAGTAGTAGTAGTAGTAGTAGTAGTAGTAGTAGTAGTAGTAGTAGTAGTAGTAGTAGTAGTAGTAAGTCATATAGTTACCTGCCCAGGAACAACCATGAGATCTGGGGGCTAGTGTAAGCATACAGAGACAGCAATATTGCAGCTCTATGTCAGGTCTGGCCGGATACAAAAGGCACAAAGATATATTGAATTTCATGCACGCAGGCCTGCTCTGTGCGCCCCAATATATTGAAGGGAAAAGTACTGAACATACTAGACAACGTCAAAAAGGATTTAAGGCAAATAAAGGGCCATCAGGACGTCCGGGCGTCGCCCTTGGATCCGCGCATGCCGTGCCTCCTTTAACTCAGATGCAATTCCAAGGAATCTTTGCTTCTGCCAAGTATGCTGCATGCTGTTTCTGTTATTACGTCACAATGTTTCGCGTCATGCTACACCACATTGTGCTCGACCAGTTTGACGACCGGCCTTTGTCAGAAGAAAGGGTTCTAGAGCATCGCATTAGGATGCCGGTGTTGTGCCACACTGCGTGCTATCATTGAGGCAACGGGCACTCCCGCTCTCCCTTCTTTCTTCTGAAGTGGTTGCCCTCGTTCTGGGCTTCAAACCTCCACTGACGACCTTCGAAGCTCCAAGAAACTGCCGATCCTTTTCCGTGAGTCAAACTGAGGAGCCCGGGGCACAGAACACCACGACGAATCCAGTGACAGCCTTCAGAATTCCACAGAACCGCTGACCCCTTGCCACAGAGTCCGGTGGCATGCAGCTTGAACTTCTCCCGCGACGAAAGAGGAAGGCGACGCGGACGACGTCGGCGTCCACCTCGCCTCGTTCCTGGCGAAGGGGTTTAAGAGAGAACCAGTCCATTGTTAGAGAGTCGCCACCAGTCGCCCCGTCGGTCTGGTGCGCTCTTACCGCCATACCTGTACGCTATCTTCTATCTGTAGATATTGTATGAAGCTTTTCACTTCCTCTTCATCTGCACCAAGAGTCTGTCTCTCGTGCTCCAACCAGAAGTCACCGGGCAAGCGCTACTTTCGGTTCTTGCGATCCACTGGCCTGCATGAGTGCCTCTAATTGGACTGCCCTTCATGTCCTGCCTTATCTCTCTCTCTCTCGCTCCCATCACTCTCTTTGTTCTCTTTTGGACTCCTATTCCCTCCCCCCTCATGTACAGAGTAGCAAACCGGAAACTCGCATCTGGTTCACCCCCTCCCCGCGTTTCATCTCTACCGCTCTACCGGGTGCGCGTATGTGTGGACGGAACGATTTCTTTCCAAACAGTCATACATTTTCTTGCCTTTTTGTCTGCTGTCGTGTCCATTTGCCCCGGTTTCCCGACACGTGGGCCGTAATGTCTACCGTAATGTCCGCTTGCCGTGGTGTCCTGAATTTTACCACGAGATATTTGGCAAGTGCAACTTCGCCTACTCGGTGAATGTCAAATCAAGTATTCCCGCCTTTTTTATACATTGCCATCCTACCGAACTCACTTTGGCTCGACGGTTTTATGCCCAGCTGGGCTTAGTTCGTTCGCCAGGTCACGTAGGGGAATGGTTGTACGACGAAGAGAGAGAGAGAAAAAAAAACGAAGGCGCGAGAGTCAGTCGCGAAGAAATCACGACCCGCATCGCGATGCAAAACCGTCGACGCGGCGGCTTTCTTATTCCGCTGGTGTCCGCACTTTGGCGGTGGTAACCTAGCATTTCTGCTATTTCCATATGATGATATTTCCCATTTTAAGATCCCTCCTAGAGACGTCTTAAGATACACAATCCGCACTTCACATGCTGCTCTTTCTCGCCCACCGCAAACTCTGCACCTTCCTGTGAGGTAGCCCCAGGCGGAAAAATCTTGATTTCATGGGACCATCGCCAGAAATGACGTTGTTCTGAGAAGGCTGATCGAACAGAAAGATAATTGCATTACACCTCTGTGAACAGAGTCTAAATATGGAAGCGCCGAAGACGAGTACAGTTTGAGGTTCACAGTGAGCGGATATTTAAAATTCGGAATTCGAATCGGAGCCTGTATTCACAAAACATACCTTATGTTAGAATAGGTCATAAGAGCGAATGCTAGCCGCTCGTATTGCTGGATATACTAGACAGTTTTAGAATAGCGTTGGTCGCCTTACGTACGTTAAGCGTAATCACCATTGTGTGACGTTACGGTGCACGTCATTTCATAATTTACCGCACGAAAACGAAAACGCAAGGAAGACGTTATAAAACTGGGTACCGTCTAATGTCTCGTACCAAACGTATAGAGGCCAAGACAATCCACTAGCAACCATTCTGTTGTTGCTATGCCGACACGCGTCTCGTTAGGCGTAGGAGCGCTGGAATCGCCGAACGATCTCAGAAATTGAATGCACTATGCACTCATAACTAACGTTTCAGGTGAGTTTAGAGAAAGCGAAAGTTCATTACAATAGTTACTGGCGATCAACACGAGTGAGAGCGTAGCCATCACGAGAATTCACGCTGAAGCGGGAGCCATGGGTTAATGTTAGATTCATCCTTCACAGTATTGATACTGTGTTCTTTACCATCAACTCCAACGTGACATCTGGTGGAGGTGCTTTGCGTTCATGTACCGGACGCCCACACAAAGCCGTGACTCAAGCCCGAACGCGGAAGACAACACCAACGTCGCCAAGAACCAGCGAGGTAGCTGCAGGCTGCAAGGACTGCCCCCGGAGCACGGACTTCTGCCTGAGACGACCAGGAAGATCGTCACAAAGAAAACCACAATGGCAGCCCCGGCATCACCCATCGTGCTGCGACAGCCCAGGGAGCCACCGACGTTCCGTGGATCATCATTTGAAGACCCGGATAGCTGGCCGTAAACATACGAAAGGGTCGCTGCATTCAACAACTGGAACTCCGACGACGAGCTCCAGCATGTGTACTTCGCATGAAAACACGCCTCCAGGACGTGGTTTGAGAACCGGGAATCAACCCTGACGACATGGGACCTGTTCCGCAACGGGATCCTGCAGACGTTCCCGACCGTCCTGCGCAAAGAGCGAGCCCAAGATCTACTGGAAACCCGCATGCAGCTTCCGAACGAGAACATCGCGATCTTTATGGAGAAGATGTCTCGCCTCTTCCGACACGCCGACCCAGACATGTCGGAAGAGAAAAAAAGTTTGCTTCCTGATGGGCGGTTTGAAGCAGGAGCTTTTCGCCGGATTGATACGCAACTCGCTTGCCGAATTTGTTCCCGAGGCCACAACTATTGAGAAGACGCTCGATATGCGGACAAGGCAATATAACTGCCGACCGCAAACTACACCGACGTTCAAGCACTCGGCAATGACGACCTACGGGAGACCCTGAGAGTGGTCTTTCGCGAGGAACTGCAGGTCGCAAGGTGGCAGCCTCAAGTGGCCTCAATCACCGACTTCGTCAAAGAAGAGGTTCAGCGATCGCTTGCAGTTCCTGAGGTGCAACCACAATCAGCGCAGCCCCCGCCGAAAGCGATGACCTACGCCGCCGTCACCCGTCCGTGACCGCGCCAAGGCCCTGTAACGATGCAATTCCGTCGTCCACCGCTGCCGCCGCCGCCAGCATGACCACCCGTCGCCGAGCGCAGCTGCGTGAGGAAGACGGACATTTGGCGAGTTCCCGACCACCGCCCGCTCTGCTATCAATGTGGAGTAGCCGGCGATGTGCACCGCCGGTGCCCATATCGTGATTTGGGACTGAGAAGATTCGCCGTCAACGCGCCGCGTCCACAGCTTGGGGAGCGCCAACATGACATCGCCGACTACCTCGCTGCCACTCAGTGGAGTACTCGACGACCGTCCCGTTCGCCCTCACCAGGTCGCTACCTGTCGTCACAGCGCCGACAGGTAGCGGCGACCCTGGCCCAACCTGCGGCCGGTCCATAAGCCCCTATCCGGAAAAAATTCGCAGTTCCGCCCGAAAGGCGAAGCACCGATTGCGATAGCAAATTAGTAGATAGCGGTACGAAGTAAAGTTAATAGTTCTATCGGCCGTAAAAACTTGAAACATTCGCTTACTAACTAAATTAACTATGATAGAATATGTAAACGTTGCTCAACAAGGACGCAGAAAGAAACAGACACACAGATACAGCGCTGTCTTTGTGTGTCTGCTTCTTTCTACGTCCTTGTTCAGTCGCGCTTATACATTCTGTCATAAATTCCAACCAACTAGCCCATCAACGCGTTTTAACTATGGGCGCTATAACGTAAAACTATTCCAAACTTTACTATTCCAATTCTGCTATCAGCCCTCCACGATTGGTCAAAAACCTTTTTCGACCACCCCTACTTCACCTGTCTATCACGCGACGTCACGAAAACCGTGATACCCCCCCATCTGATATGATGCGTACACACTGATTATGCATGATTTTACAGAAGAAAGAAAAACAGCTATTTCTTATTCGACCCCTTTTCGCCATTAGCCCTCGACCATTGGTAAAAAGTTTTCGGGCTGCACCCACTTCACCTGCCTGTCACGCGACGTCACAAAACCGCAAGAACTCACCGCGTCAAAGTGACGTGTACGCGATAAAGATGCATTAGTATGCCGAACAAAACTGAATTTTCTTCGGAATAGCCGCAGGCTGCCCCGTTCCGAAAGGAATAGAAGATGGCTGCCGCCGATTGCTCAGACGCTGGCTACTCGCACCTGCCGGAGAGGATGGGTGTATTTGCGTGTAATAAAACTTCTTGCGTGGCCACGTAATGTTTTCGAGCACTTTCGGCACGTTTACCCCCCCATTCTGCCGACTCTTCTTTGCTGAACGTCCGTTTTAGCGTCATTCTTGAGCTTCCGTTGCATGCCGCCGCGATTTTGGACCAGCGACCGCAAACTAAGTAAGGGAAAGCCGACCAATCGTAGACGCCGGCACCACCCTCTTCATCCGGTTATCGACTTTCAGTGCAGTGGCTCGGCCCCATCGAATCCCTCTCCACTTGAGTGTTCTCCTCGCCTCTTGTCAGCCAATTAGATATGACAAGCCGCTCAGTGTAGGCAATGTTATTCGTTTTTCAAGCAAACAAAAGTGACCTCCTATCAATGAGGAGAGCATTTGATTGGTCTATTCAGGCAACCCTACGGGTGACCGCCCGGTGCTTGCGTTGTGGTTACGTGAATTTGACATCAGGAGATTGGAATAGAAACATATTGGAATAGTTTTACGTTATAGGGCCCTATATTAACCAGCATGGTGTCACCCGTACGCAGGTAAACATGAACGCATCTCGCGCGATGACAGCGGCAACTGTCTGTGAAAACGCTGGAGTTAGGAATCGCTGCAGCAGATGCGAGCCAATTGACCTCTGTGCACTTGTCGCGTTAACGCGAACGAAACGTCGAAAGCACAGCGCATACGAAGCTACTGGCACTACGCGCACTCTTCAAACATCGCACACTGCTTTGACGATGATGCCCACGCGGGCCCGCACTCCGGCCACGTCGCAGATCGCTTGAAAGACACACGACTGCCGGCAACGCGTCCCTACGTCGTCCGCCAAAGGCGTCTACTACGGCGTCCGCGATTTGCATGGCCAACGTCGTAGTAGACGCCGCGGTTGTCTCCACTCTGTACGGAGTAGCGGGCGAGGAGAAGTACCTTAGCAGCCGCTGGAGAGGAACGCCCCTCCTCCCTTGCCTGACTCCCCTGCCCAACGACACGCCGCCATCCCGACGAAGCCCGGGAGCCAAGAATATGCCAACAAAAGACAGCCTGACGACGTCATGTAACAGTCACAGGTCAAACCGACGCAGCCGCGATCCGACGCCATGACCTAACTGCAACGGAAGGCAGAGTCCCACAGACCTCGACGTGCTTCTCGTGGGCCACGAAGTCACCGCGCTTGTAGACACTGGAGCCGACTTCTCGGTCATCACGGGATTATTTGCCACCATGCTGAAGAAAGTCAAGACTGCATGGAACGCCCAATAAAGGTTAGTTTCGTCATTCACAGTATTGCTACTGTGTTTTAATGCGTTGCATATATTGCAATCACTCAGTTCAGCCCTTGGGCGCGGCCGGGCAGCCACCATTGACCTTTAGCGCAACCACGTGACGTGACGTCACGACAGCCGGAGGAAAAGCTGGGCCCCAACTCGCGCAATATGCAACGCATTCTTGGCTTAACCAAGCTAAGCCTGGCCATTTTTTGTCGTCGCCAACCTTATCGGACTTGATGCGACTATTATCAGTGCATATTAACATTATCAGAATTAATCCAACCATTACAAACCCTTATCGCTTTTTAGCACCTTATCCATCCGCGTCGAACCGCTATCAACCGTGATCCTTATGAAGTCATTGACTGCTTACCGCTGTCGTTGTCAGATGGGGAGAGGACGGCATTCGGAGGTGTCGTGTCCCAGAGCTTACATGTACTCATCAACCCAGCATCATTCAATTGCATTCACCTCAGCACACCTCCTCTCCCCGGGTTGACTGGACAGGGGAGGGCTTTGGTTCGGGCAGCGGTCCCTGCCGAACAATTGGGGCTGCTATGGAGCAGCACGAACTGAGCTGCTGCGCTCACCACACGAACAGCCATGTCGATCTTACAGGACTTGAGCCTGAGAGACCCTCGGAGTGCTTACCTGTCTGTGTTGCGCGACGTCAAGCGCACGAACCCTTATAGACCGATGGCATTTTGGTCGCTGAAAGTATGCTCCGACGGAAGGCGCATCCCGCTACCCCCGAAACGTAACGGGGATGTAGCGTGTGCGGCATTAAATTTTCGGAAGATTGAAATTTTCCTCATGTTTACAATACACCAAGTCGGCTCTACTTGTGAATCGAGAGATTCCCTTTATTATACTATCACCAAATATTTCACCAAAGTCTTCATAGAAACAATGTTTTATACATTATTTTCTTCATAGCGATTAGTCTTAGGTGACGGAGAGGTTTCCTCGTTAGGTAGGCGTAGAAATGCTCACGCGCTTAAAACGAAGTACAAGAAAATGATGAGGAGGGAGGGTTGCAAGTGTAGGAAGGGAACGGTGCATTGACGGATGTGCGTCGATACCCCCAGAGCGAAAAGGAACTCATCACGTACGACGAGCGCTGTTGCCATTATTATACTATAAATATAAGTTCTGCCTGCTAATTAGACATTGCTATTATTCGTTCCTGCTAACTACGCCGGAAGAAAAACGCCAAAACAAAACAGAAATGTAAGGCAGGTGAGGCATGAAATTAGCGTCCAGCCAATGGCCAAACAAAAGCAGTGATAGTCGTTACAGTTTGCATCATACGCATACCCGGAGGGCGCGCGTACGTGTAGTCCCTATAATGAACGCCAATTTTAGAATAAGAAACGCAGCAGTGGTTTGTGTTTCCCTTCGTGTCGTAAGAACAGAAAGATCGCACGCTTTTTGTCGTCAGTCATAAAAGAAAAAAAAAAGAAACAGAAAGAAAACCACTGCGGCAGTGACAACATTCTTTGATGAAGCAGGTAGGACTGACAACAACAACAACAACAACAACAACAACAACAACAACAACGACGACGACGACGACGACGACGACGACGACGACGACGATGACGACAACAACAACAACAACAACAACTGTTATAAATCGGGAAAGAAGGCTCGTTAAAGCCCCCGACAGAGCCGCACGGGTCGCGCAGTATACAAGTCATTGTCGACTAAAACACGAGCGCCTAGTGGTGTTTACACGTGTAAAGAAAGCTAACAGCGCGCTGTGGCAGCAGGAACAGCAGCAGCAGCAGCAGCGTCAGAGGTCATTTTAGTTTTTTTTTTTCGTAAAGGCGAAGCGCGTGCCGTTTAATGAGCGTACCAACGCTGAAAGCGGACGCCAAATTATGAGTCAACAAGGGGACACGTTCTTTCGCCTTTTGTAGGACAGAACTGTCAAGCGGAAAAAAACAAAAGTATATTTCAGACCAATGTTTACTTCACTAAAGAATTAACAGAGAGTGAAGTTCCACATGGTGCAGTATGTTAACGTTGAAATGACAGCTTTTTTTTTTTTTAAAGCTTCGTTTCAGAGAAACCAACGACCCGAATAACGAGAAAGTCGTATATAGCTCGCGAGAAAATGGCTTCATAGTTCTCGTGCCCGATGACATAGCTCCTTTCTTGCGTTAGAAAAAAAAAAGTGCGCAAGGAAAGAAGAACGTTAAGGCTCGAAAATGTGCCCCCCTGGACTCCATGCCTTACGTATGAACGGTAGCCTAAAGGCATTCGAGCTGACTTATTACGTCGTCTCATAGCGAAAGAAGGGCTCGTTACATTTTACAGAGCGAGGGAAGTCTTTTGTAAGACAACATTTTCTTCTCGTTCTGCTTTCTTTATTTCTTTAATTTAGGAGAATATTTTGAGAACAATGGTTTGCGGATGAATTCCTTGCTTAATGTTCCTTGAAGTTGCTATTGGTATGTTCGTTATAAAAGAAAAGTATAAATGAGGTATAAAAAAGTATAAATGTATAAATAAAATATAAAAGTATAAATGAGTATATAAAAGTATAAATTTCAAGCACAGTCATTCGTTCATTCTTGACTGCTCGGAACAGCTCGATCACAGGCGCGTAAGCCTAGCTCGATTGGTTGCGCTCGGTTGGCGACGTTCCAGCCCCAGATGATTATTCTACCAGCTCGGGTACTACGACAGCACTCCGCGTCACGGCAATCATGAAGCCTAGATTTATGGCAGCTTTAAATCGCGACGAAACTCAACCGTTTACGATGCGCACGCGAGTTTATTGTAGAGTTTAGTTTATCGTGCTTGTCTTGTGGTATGTTAACAAACGCTTTAAGGAGTTAAGTATCGTAACGCTATGAGTGCATTAAGGGGCTCAAATAATTTCGCGGCGGCTATGCTAGCACAGAGCGACACAGTGGTCGTGGTAATCGTTCCAAAGTTAGAAGCATGCAGCCTTTGTTAGATAGTCCCTGGAAATGAAAATGAAGCGTGTTGTTAAAAATGACATTTAAATTGTGGGGTTTTACGTGACAAAACAAAGCTCTGATTATGAGGCACACAGTAGTGGTAGACAACGGATTAATTTTGACACCAGTTAATTTCTTGTACGTACACATAAATCTAAATACGCGAGCATCTGTTTCTTTTTTTTTGTGCATTTCGCCTCAGCCAATATACGGCCACGGAGGTCGGAATCGAACCCGCGTCTTCTAGTATTGCAGCTCGATGGCGTAGCCACTAAGCTGCCTCGATCGGCGGGTGCAGCGTGTTGTGAGCGGCGAGTCAAGGACGCCACCGTGCGTTCTGGCAACTCCTTGCCAAAATTGTTACGTGTTATTTCCTGTTCCTTTTATGGACGTTGTAAGTATATTGGCGGATTTGCACTGCAGTATTTATAACAAGAAGCGCCAAATATTGTAAGGACTGGAGTGTATGCATTGTGAAAGCGCGCGGTTCTCTCACGAAACAAATAATAAAAATGGAGATAGAGATACGCGTCGGAGTCTCTCAAATTCGCAGTAAGTCGCTCCAGACCGGTGGATGTTTAACGCTTGAAGCGATAAGAGATGATGCATAGACAACCGGACAACGGACAAATGGACCAGACACTAAAGACTTCAGCGACGGCGTTAGCCGTTCGCAGCCAAGCTACAGAGCCATACATTCTTTCGTTGATAGTAAATGTACAATAGCCAGCAGAAAAAAAAAAGAAAGGCATGGCACTGGAACTCGTGCGTTGCGTGTACTCAACTGCTCCAATTCAACTCAACTGCTCAACTGATTCTCTGCGTACTCCAATCGTACGGGCCTTTTCGCGCCCAGATTTCCTCGCATCATAGCTCCTCTTAAAAGAAGCGTCACGATGATTATTATGGTAAATATGGGGATAATGTTTGCTATACATCCATATGCGTATTCAACGAGTGGCTGGTATGAGAGAATAACGGTACATGAGGGTGCTTGGAGCTCACATTTTCGAGTTGGGAAGGAAGTATTCTTCATCTTGTGGACCTAAAGTGGGCGATCAGAATGATTAGATGATTGGTCCGAATTATTCACATTGACTCCTTCCTCTGTGTAGGGTAGCCAACTGCGCGTATCTCTGGTTGATGTCCCACTCCTTCCTGTTGCGTTCCTGTCTAATTTTTTTTCTATTGTCTGCCTCCTCTTTCTCTCAATTTAATTCCCCTTACCTCTTCTCTACGGAAAGGGGGGTCAGCTGGACAACCGCTGGTTAACCTGTTTCCCTCCCTCCCTAAGTTTTTGATCAAAATATTCTCTCTCTGGTTTTTAACGTTTTACTTAATTTATTCCCATATTTCCCCCTTCTATCAGTATTGTGTATGCTCTTTTTTTTTCTTTCGTTTAGCCATGTTTTCGCCTTATTTATTAATTTCTTTATTTTATACATACTGCAATCACCATGCGGTGATTTTAGCAGGGTGGTACAAGCTTAATACAATGGTATGTACAGAAAATGCAAAGGTTAATAAAAAAACTATTATATGAATAAATACAAAGCATGCAGGTTGGGCGCAAACAAGCTTACACCAAAGAAGTAGAACCCTGTCACTGGAACCATGGTACCAACAAAATAATGTAACCGTAAACATGATAAGAAAGAAGTTAGTGTTGCCGCAGAGACTACGTTATTTTTTAGCTGGTTCCAGTCCGCTACTGTGCGCAGGAAGAATGAATACTTGAAAGAGTTGCCACGTGAAGAAAAGGGAGTTATATTGAAATTGTGTCGTTGCCCAGTAGCGTATGTGCATGAGAAGGATGTGATTTCTGCTATGTCCATCTTGTGATGCCTCTTTATTAGTTGATATCAGAATTTCAATCGTGAGCAACGATTTCATTGTGCCAGAGAAGAAAGATTATCCCTCTTTAAAAACTCTGTAACTGAAGTTCTCGTAAATGTGTTACAAATAAAACGCATGGCCCTTCTTTGTATCTCTCTTAGTTTAGCAATGTTAGTTTTTGTAAAATGGTCCCATATGATTGCAGCGTAATCTAAAATGGGCAGCACAACGGATTTGTAAGCCAACAGGCGAACAGAAGCAGATGAAAGCTTAAGTGCTCGCCTGAAAAAAAGACTTTATGATATGCATATGCAGTGACATAATTAATATGAGTATTCCAACTGAGATCGTTCGAAATCCACAGCCCTATATATTTACGGTTACTACCTTCAGAGAGGAAAGAGTTGTTAATACTGTAATCAAATGCAATGATTCTTTTTATGCGCTATTCTCACGAAAACCGTCTCTTTCAACGTCGATTACCATCTGCCAATCGCGACACCAAGAAGCAACCTTCTGAAGTGCACTGTTTAGCAATAATTGATTCGATTTGGTATTAATTTCGGAGTACGAAACACAATAGCCGGCAAATAGCTTAATACGAACTGACATAGCTCGTACGATATCACTGATATATAGGAGGAACAAAAGTGGCCCTAACAACGAACCCTGGGGTACTCCAGAATCCACCGTTTCCGGTGCAGATATGCTATTACGAAAGGAAACAAACTGTTCTCTGTGGGTTAGGTACGCAGCGGCCCATTCAGTTAACTGACTATTTTTGAAAACATTATGTACTTTATAGAGTAGTTTTTTTGTGAGGAACTTTGGCAAATGCTGTTGAAAAATCCTTGAATATAGCGACAATTTTTGTACCATAGTGAATTGATGTTGCAATATCGTGGATTGCTTCTATCAGGTGAGTACACGTCGATAATCCTTTTCTAAAACCGTGTTGGTATTTGATTAAAAAGTTATGGTTATGAAGAAAATTTAGCATTTTAATATGTAATTTAATTAATTATGGGGTTTTACGTGCCAAAACCACTTTCTGATTATGAGGCACGCCGTAGTGGATGACTCCGGAAATTTGGACCGCCTGGGGTTATTTAACGTGCACCTAATACGGATGTTTTTCGCATTTCGCCCCCATCGAAATGCGGTCACCGTGTTTTATTGTGTATAATGTGTTCGAGTAATTTGCAAGTTGTGGATGTTAAGGAAATCAGGCGATACTTTCCAATGTTGTTTCTCGTTCCCCTTTTATGTAACAGTTTTATTCTGGCCGCCACCCAGTCATTCGGTAGTTAATCATCGGGTAATGATTTATTAAATAAAACAATGCAAATACTTAGACACCCAATCGGCATATTTTTGAAGAAACGAATTTGGCTTGTTGCTTGGCCCCGGTGACTTCTTTATATTTAGTATTTTGTCAACGGTTCATTCTTAATTTCAGAGGACAAATCTGAAATTATATTCTCACAATATCAGGCGTTGTAGCAAAATTTTCTCGTTTTAAGTCTGTTTAGCCACCTACGTAATTTCAATGCCTCCCTGGAAATCCACGGATTCGTACTTTTTGTTTTCTTAAATTTGTTTGGCCCGAAACGCATACAGCTGTTTACAGTATGCGTAAACCGCTGCCGAAGAATGTGTATGTTACCAGCACTATTGGCAAAGTCATCGAAATGAAAAAAATCTATTACTGACTCGTCATCTGCTTTAGAAAAGTTAGGAACGTAGAAGTTTTTCGAATTTCATTTGCAGAGGAGGAAGATACATGAAGTAACAGAGCACGGTGATCAGAAATGCCAGGAATTAATTCGTAGGAATTCATAGGAACAATGTCTCCACACACACACACACACACACACACACACACACACACACACACACACACACACACACACACACACACACACACACACACACACACACACACACACACACACACACGCACGCACGCACGCACGCACACGCACGCACGCACTCACACCCACACATATCTAGTATCGATTTAGACATACCCTGCACCCTGTATGCTCTTCAAGTAACTGCGAAAGGTCAAAATCAAAGGCCATGTCTAAGAGCGCATCAGCAGTGGTATCACTGCGCTTACTGTACGACATGGAGGACCAGTTCACATTAGGCAATATAAAATATTCTGCCAAAATAATTCGATCACCTGATTTTACATATGTGTTCATGTCTTCCCGTAATTGCTCTAGAACGGTTATGGTAGACGTGGAGGTCTGTACACTGGGCCGTTATAACGTAAAACTATTCCAAACTTTTCTATTCCAATTCTGTAATCAGCCCTCCGCGATTGGTCAAAAACGTTTCTGCACCCCCACTTCACCTGTCTGTCACGCGACGTCACGAAAACCACGATAGCTACCTATCTGATATGACGTGTACACCAGTGGCGTAGCCAGAAATTTTGTTCGGGGGGGGCTACGCCACTGGCCCAATATATATATATATATATATATATATATATATATATAGCTGCACGTTGCAGCTCCGCCTCCTCCTTAAGAGGAAGCTTTAGCTCGGGTGCTCCTATTTAAGTACATGTAGAAGGGGAATTCGTTTTTCCCTGCAACCACTTCACCAAATTTGAGGAGATTTGTTGCATGTAAAAGAAAAAGTTTAATTCTAGTGACTACTGGTTTCGAATTTTTCATTTAGGTGGTCAATTATTTATTAACAATCGGCCAAAATTGAAGATCTTCAGAAAACGAAACTATCAAGTTTAAAACTCCGTCACTCAACAATGAAAAATGATATCACAATTCTGTGAATTGGATCTCATAGTACATCTACAGCGGACAAAATAGATATGCTACACATGAATCTCAAAAAAAATTAGTATTGTGTAAATACGGCTTTTGCAGAACCCTTGTACACAACGTAACCAATTCACGTAAGATACAAATTGACATAACAAACTTGTCCGCTTTGACTGTTATAATAAATGCCGTTTACAGAACCACAATATCTGTTCTTCATGCATAGCTATTAGTTTGTAAACGTCGTGCTTCTATTTTTTGAAACTTTCGAATTTTTCAAAATATTTTAAACAAAATTCAGGCCCTAAATCGAAGTTCTGTTTCCAACAGACACTAGGATTTCACTTTCTCTCTCAAATGCAACCGATTTCAATAAAAGCGATTAGCAGGATAATCTCAGAAAAGCGTTTCTGCGTTTTACAAGTATTTGAATAGGCCGCGTCGGATTGGGCCCGAGCTAAAGCTTCCTCTTAAACAATTTATCGTGGGATCAAATACATGAATAATAACTGCATTGTCATTGCCAAAGATGCTGCAAAAGAATTCTTGAAAGGTACGCATTGTAAATACATGTAAAACATGTATTTTTTTTATAAAATATTATACTCGTATGTGCCAAAAATTGTGCCCAACATAACTGACGTCAATGCTTCTATGTTTTTTGTCTATTTATTAAGTAAAGAAAATATCACACGAACTTTAGAACTATATCAGTTCGAGACCAGGAAAACAGTGCATGCCGCTGATATGAAAAATTAAAAGGCGATGAACTGAACAAGTTGATGACAAATATGTTAATGAAACTTTGTCATTCAAGAACCGTGCTTACATTCTTGTATATATGCAATGGCCAGTGAAAAATCTCAGTGACGTTGTCGTTTGTTCCAATGTATTACGCAGGAGTAGCTGTCCCTTGTCGTGTATCGTGAGTAATTGCACCGAAGTTATAGTCGCGACAGAGAGCACGTATAAAAAGCAATTCTGCAAGATATATGAGGGCAAGTCAAATGAATGAGCCAACGGGGTACTTTATTTAAAGGTAGTCTTCATGAGAATTTAGACATTTGTAATATTGACTAGCGAGTCGCGTGATTCCCGTCTTATAAAACTCCTTGGTTTGCTGCTTCAAAAAGTCTGTATCTGGTTCCCTTGAGCTGTTTTTTCGGTTTGCCCCAATATGTAGAAGTCGCAAGGTGACAGGTCTGAGCTGTATGGCGGATGTTGCAGCGTTTCCCACTTGAACTTTGCCAGTTTTGTATTAACCACATAAGCGACGTGGGGAGAGGCATTGTCGAGGAACAGGATGACCCCATTCGTCAATTTTCCGCGTTGTTCGTTCTTGATTGCGACACGTTGCTATTCTGGCGTTTCACAATATCGGAAACAATTGATAGCCTCTCAAAATTTTGCAAATTCTATGAGTAATGGACCCTGTCGATCGAAAAAAAAAGTCAACAACACTTTTCCAGCGGAAATGATGGCCTTTACGTTCTTTGGGCGTGGTAAATTCGAATGTTTCCACTGTAAGCTTTGCCGTCGTGTTTCAGGCTCGTATAGTAGTGGCACCAAGGTTCGTCCCCGATCACAGTTGCAAACAAGAAGTCGTCATGCTCATTGTGATACCCGATCAGATGAGTCAAGGCAGCGCGAAACTTCTCCGTCTTCTCGCGATGGATCAAAATCTTGGGGATCCGTTGCGCACCAAAGAGCCGATAACCGAGAAGCTCATGAATTATGGCGTGAACCGAACCGTGACTGATGTTCAGACGGTCTGCCAGTTCATCGATGCTTATCCTCCGTTCTTGTTTCAGCAGGTCATGAACCTTTGAAATTGTGTGTGTGTGTGTGTGTGGGGAGGGGGGGGGGTGATTGCACGATGGTTTTGGCCCGGTCTCGGAATGCCTTTGCAACGTGCTTTGAACCGTTTGCTCCAACGCTTCACAGTGGTCAATGAAATGAAGTGTTCAACGTAGACGGCAGTCATATGGTGATTAATTTCTGTTTTGGAAACACCTTAAGCTGTCAAAAACTTCGCGGCACCGAGCTGTTCAACTTTTGAAGTGTCCTTTATGTGACGCAACCATATTCAACCCAGTGTATGAGAGCATTAAAGAACATGTCATTAAAGAACGTGTCACTTTTGTAAATGAGACATGCCGTTCTCCTACGCGCATGCCTCGCAGATAATGAACCGAACCATTATTGCGCGGTTAGGGTAGGCTCACTTTCATTTGACTCGCCCTCGTACATTAGAAATGCAAAGATACAAAGGGATATACAAATGCGAAAATACGGCTTGATAAAGGACAAAAAGTGTCATTGGAAACAAAGTTCACTGCATGTATACACAAAACCTCGCAACAAGATATTTAGGTATACGTATAAGTCTCCAATCAGTCTATGTATGTAAGAAGAAGTAACTGTATATAATGCGTCAAAAAAGGCAAATAAACATGTTGCACAATCATAGATTCACAGAATCCTAGATTCCGCACCCATTCCATTCACTCCCCCCGATGTATTGCGCGCGACGGAAGGCGGCGCGCTTGCTCCCCGCTTTTCTCCTTTGCGCACACAAGACTGAGCCACCATCGTCGGCTCACCCATTCCACCTCCCCTCCTAGGCTTTCACTCGCACATACAGCATGCAGCGCGTGGTCACGATGTTATCACCCTTGGACTTTATACGAAACATGAGGGCGACGGTGATGGCAGGAATGCGCCTGGAGTGTCCATATAATTGCTTTCGCAATAATATAATAAACGTATCCGGCAACTGAAGCGTCCCGTCGCCCATTACTTTCCGCAAAAGAAGTATCAAAATCGAACTTTCACCATGCGACAATTCGCTGCGCCGCAATAATGTATTTTTTTCTGTGAGGCGGAGGCACCGAAATGAAAAAAAAAAAACGCATAGGAAAGTATGTTGGCCAGAATCGAATGCCTACTTCGGGCACCTAATGGGGCTACGGAAGGAATACCGAAGAAAACATGAGACGCTTGGTCCACTGAGAACCATACGCATACTGCTCAGTATCCTACAGCGGCGAAACAAGACTTTCCGGAAAGGTTCCGCTCAAGGAATGCGGTGCAATCCTTCGAGTCCCCACAGTGATGGCGGCGAGCGACCATTTTTTCTTTCTCGTCTGCTAGCCAGAAGGCGTCCAAAACTCTGTCAGGTGAAAATCCACTCGGCCAGAGCAAACCGAACGCGCACCGAAGTGCATCGCAGGGTGGTCGGGGCCATACGAGAAAAACGTATGCGCTCTGGCTGGCTCTTGCAGCCCGCGGGTAGGGTAGCGAGAACAAAAAAAAAAAAAATTGAAGAGGCTCAATGTGTCCTTGCGAATAAAAGTCAAAGTAGGAAAAATAAATGAGAACGTAGTAACTTTGGCTGGCTTTAGTGTCTTGACATGGATGATCTGGCGTAGGTTAAAAAAAATGTTGATATATTTTTATGTGACATGACGGCACAAATGAACCACCCCAACACTTCGTCTCATTGGACATCGCTGCCTGTTTTGTCAACTCGTCTGCTAGTGTGTTGATTTGGCTTGTCTCGTTGTATGTTCCGATGTAAGACTTTAGAAAAGTCAATAGACCTTTGGCGTCATATGTTTATAACAACACTAAACCCACAAAGTTCCGCAATTGAAAATCTAAAGCACAACTTTGGAAATGTCAATGCACCTTTCACATCAAGAGCTTATGAGATTTATACCCATAAAGTTTCGCACTTGATATTCATGCGCTCCATAGATTCCGTGGCCTCAGTAAGATGACGCGGCGAGCCCGCTCACCATCAAAGCGCCCTTGAAACTTTTTGCTCGGATGGGGCTGCTTGGCGTTATGTGACTCCCGGTGTATGGGCGTTGCCACGAAATCCAGCCCGAGTTTGCAATCTTCGCGGTTAAATGTCTTTTCGAGCGTCAAAAAGACATTCTAGACAAAATCCAGAGTGATTTCCGGCGCCGGGAGTCGCTTTGGTCGGCGGTGCATGGACAGCACGAAAAAATTTCGGGGGGGGGGGGCTGAAGCCCCATAAGCCCCCCCCCTGGCTACGCCCCTGGTGTACACAATAATGCATGATTTGACTGAAAAAAGAAAAATAGTCATTTCTGATTCGGCGCGTTTTCGCCATTAGCGCCCGGCTATTGGTCAAAAGTTGTCCGCCCGACAATGTCGGGTGGACATGTCGGGACATGTCGGTCTTGCCCTTTCGCTTGCGTGCGAAAGGGCAAGACCAGCATTCTCCACCCGATTCCTTACGCATTAAGACTTAATTTTAAGTTTCATACTACTACTACTACTACTACTACTACTACTACTACTACTACTACTACTACTACTACTACTACTACTACTGCTGCTTCTACTACTACTACTACTACTACTACTACTACTACTGCTGCTGCTTCTACTACTACTACTACTACTACTACTACTACTACTACTACTACTACTACTACTACTACTACTACTGCTGCTAACTGTCATTACTACTAACTATTGCTACTTCTGCGACTGTGACTGCTACTACTACTGACTACTACTACTGCTAATGTTACTACTAATAATACTACTACTCTTAGTACTGCTACTACTACTACTACTACTACTACTACTGGCTGCTGTTACTATTAAAACTACTATTATACTAACTACTTTAGTTGGAATCAGATTGCCTATCAAGTTCATTTCACAGTTACAAGGTAGGATAAAAACATACTGTTGAGTCCCGCCGACTTGGCACTTCTTATTGACCCAGAAGGCGGTTTATTTATTTATTTATTTATTTATTTATTTATTTATTTATTTCAGTACTCTCAGGGCCAGAGGTATTACAGAGAGGAGGGACATACAAAATCGGCGGCAGTTTTCTTAAATTTGTTGACGTCGGTGATGGCC
Source organism: Dermacentor albipictus (assembly GCF_038994185.2). Classification (NCBI taxonomy): domain Eukaryota; kingdom Metazoa; phylum Arthropoda; class Arachnida; order Ixodida; family Ixodidae; genus Dermacentor; species Dermacentor albipictus. The sequence goes on along the minus strand of NC_091821.1, from coordinate 323,254,198 downwards.
GCCATGAAGGCAGGGAGGTGGTTCCATTCATTTCCAGTTCGAGGAATAAATGAATTTATATACAAAGGCTAGTTCGGCATTGCGGTATTCCTACCTTGAAGTTGTGGTCAATGCGTGAAGATATATAAGATGTAGAGAGGAGTAACTCATCTTTGAGAATAGGGTTTGTATAATAAATTCTGTGAAAAAGACATAAGCGAAAATATTACGGCGCAGAGAAAGGACGGGAAGACCAAGTGCAGATTTCATTGCAGATACGCTCGCTGTTAGGGATTAATTTGAAACAATAAAACGGGCGGCGCGGTTTTGAACAGACTCTAAAGCGTTAATTAAGGTTATCTGATTAGGATCCCAAATAGAGCAAGCATATTATAGTTTAGGTCTGATTAACGTCCTATATAGATGAAGCTTAGCGATGCTGTGAGAAGCTATAGAATGGCGCCGTAGGAATCCGAGCGTGCGGTTAGCCTGGTTAGATATGTAGTTGTGTTCAATTGTTCTGATTTTTTTTCACCAACATAGAGCACTCAGTGCCTCGCACTATGGCCAGAAGGGAATTTATTTCATAAGAAAACTGCTTAGAAACTTAATACGTGGCAGCGGGTTTTCGAAAACCAAGAGCTTATTTCGAGATTGGCAGGTTAAGTTGTGGAAACTTTTATTTAAAATATGGTCTTTTGAAAGAATATTTCGCAATAGCAACGTGAATCCTGCATTTATTTTTCTTATTCCAAGATGTTGTCAGCGCTGAGACATTTGCAGCAAAAATTATTGCTCCATGAGATTATATATAAGCGTCGGCGGCGACCTTGGTGCATCACACATTTATGTTATGCGTTTTGCACTCAGACTTCGGCAAGGGCAGCGCCAGGCTTTTTTTTTTTTGCCAGTGGATCGAAGAAGCCATCAGCGTTGCTAAAATGGCACGTAGTTGCGAAAACAGGCAGCAGTGCTTACGCTTTGCGGCCGCAAGCCCTCGAACTAACTCTTAAAAACGAAACGAGAAAGAGATAGGATTACAGCATTGTTAGGAGAAACACATTGCGAACACCCACGCCTGTTGCTTGGCCCATTTTGGAGCGTGTGCGGTCATTGTCCCTCGTATAATTGCAGAGCTGTAAATTCGCCACGCGAATGTAAAGTGCGCAATCGGGCTGTTACTCTTGAAATGAAAAAAAAAAGAGCAGAAGAGGAGGAGGAAGAATCTAAAACTTTCAGCGCTTCGAGTGAGGACAGAGAAGCGAGTCTCTCTCACGCGACAGCTCGCGCTGTTATCGACGATATTATGAAGCTTGCCGTTTCTAAAGTGCTGCAGATATTGAGTTTCTGCTCGAGTACGCCCAGAAGGGTTTAAGGAACGTTGGTGCACAGCAGTCACTCCATAACCCAACCACTTGAAACTTGAAGCTCTCTTACTAGAGGTGCGAAAAGTGTGCATCTGGGTGCCAAATACGAAACCGCCGGCGTGTTAAACCTAGTTAAGTTACCGTTCGTTTGCAATGCTCTCTTAACCGTGGCGCAACTTGTATCGACTAAAGCGAGTTGAGGACATCTAAAATAAAAGCTCGTATATTCGTTTCATTGAATTCTTCTTAACATGTTGCGCCCAATCATGCTGAATCAAGCGAAGTATTAAATTATTTAGACCGTTGTTTCCATCGTTCACACCGCTATTATAAGTGAAAAGAAATAGCTTGGTTTTAAATTTAATTCACGTGGACTTTCGTTTGATTGCACATGTTCATTTTAGTCAGAGTAGGAGTGTTCTTCGCTTCATTATACAGCTCATTTCGGTTGGAAAAGGCGTGAGTGCTTTCTATTGAACAGCGGTCAATATTTTAAAAGCTGAGAATAGTTAGGTAACTTCTGCAAACAAGGAAGTCTAAATATATGCTCAGTCATTTTCGTGCTTTTGTATGTGCTTGTTCATTTGCGCAGCAAGAATAATGAAAGTTGTGAGGCTCTGTGCTTGTAACTGAATTCATCAAATGATGAAAGTGCGAACTTTACATTCACGCGAGCAAGTGATAAAATTGTTGACTAGCTTCGCATGATACTACGTGTGATCATAAGCTATAACGGCTAATTAGCAAACAGAAAATCTCGTGGTACAGATAAAGTATGAAACTTAATGAAGAAAATCGATGAGCACAAAATGTGGGATAAGATGCAGTCACGAAACACCCGTTTTTCTGTGCCGCTAGATTTCTTTCGAAATGCCTCAAGCATCCCAGTTCAGCATACCCTTGCTATGAAGCTTACGTTGATTTGAAACATTCAGTTTGCAAAAAGCAATTGTTCTCAAAACTTAAGCTCCGGCACTAATCACACAGGTTTCGATCTCTGTCAACTGCAACATGAAAGTGTTGCTAGGATAACACACAATACGAAAAGAACAAAAAGATGAAAAAGAAAAGCACGCTGTCTTGTTGAGGGCACTCACAATTATGGAAACTGCGCAAAGCTTAGTGGCCATGATGTGTCAGAACAGATTGAGTTGCTTTCTTTTCTTCCACACTTTTATACTAAGTATATTTTATCGATTTATTAATGAGATGATGATTATAATTACCAGGGAGCTACATCCGCCTTAACCTATAAAATGGGGAAGCTGAGAAGGCAACTGCAAAATATCTTCGACTTAGATTTCAACGTATGGTTAGCAGTTTGCTGCCCATCTAGCCAAAACTCACTTGGAATCATTCTCTCAGCAATGTCTTATACAACACTGACTGGATAAAATAGCTAGTTAGGGCTACCTGACTAAGTCTGTGCTTACTTTACCCTTTTACCGTTATTTCGACACAGTGGAGTGAATGTGATCACGCGCTATCGCCCATGAAATAGTGTGCCGACATAACGTGGTCAAGAAAGGTTGCTGCTCGTTGATAAAACATGGTTCGCTGCCGTGACCTATATAGATGCACTGAGCACTTCACAAACGAGGCAGGAACTCAGATGTGTGTCTTCGGAACCGTCTTTGTGCTGCGGCCTTCTGTGAGTACTGTTGAATTGTAGTAACCCTAAATGAATGGAGGGCAGATTTCGCAGTCGCCGCGTCTATAACAAAGCAGTGCAACTCGAGAGTGCGTGACGCAACCAACAGCACGCAGAGTAGGTTAGCTTGTTTTGCCAACTGGTTATTTTCTTTCGTCGAAGAGGCGCTATAGCCCTATAGGGCGTTGGCAGGCCTCGTCGACTCAGTCCCGCCGTGTAGCTCTCGCGCTTTTGTTGGCGCTTTCTCAGCGGGGCTTCGCATTGTCGATCTCTCCGTTAACCTTTCTGTCGTTCTCCTCCTTCTCTCCACCTCTCTCTCTCTCTCTCTCTCTCTCTCTCTCTCTCTCTCTCTCTTTCCATTCGTTCGAGTGTCTCGGTGACGTCGTGTTCACCACGTCGGATTGGTCGCCGTGTCGCTGGGTCGCTCGGTCTAGATCTGGTTTGGCCTCTGCAATTCTTGGTTAAGGTTACCAGCGCAATACAAACGCGACACAAAGCGATGACATAGACACTACAAACGCTGGCAGCTGCCAGCGTTTGTAGTATCAGCGACTTTTCCTCACGGACCCGTGTATATTGCGCTGGTAAGGTGAATTGATTTCTAAACCAACTATATATAGCCCGTTTAAGAGCATGACCTCTACAAGCCGCTGACAGCCCTTATCATGAATAAGTATACGCCTAGTGCACCGCTTATAGAGGCACCACTGATAGCCACCTAGTGTGCGCTTCCAACAGTACACGCGGGAGCAGTAGCAGACGACAACCATTGGCAGCAAATGGCTGAAGTTCGCGTCTGCGATTTCTCCTTTGTTCGGGACCAGGCTGCTTCTTCTGCGGTGACAGCTGTAGGGAAGACGCTGACCTCTGTGGGTGAGGGTATGAACACGATTTTACCGGTGTTTGGGACAACATGGTCCACATACGTGCCAGGTGCGTCCCGCAGACAAACGCCATGAACCCCATTTACATGAAGTGGAGCTCATGTTAACTAGCCGGTAAATTTTGTTGAGTAATGCGATGTCTCGATTGTTTCTTTTGTAATTGTACTCTTGCCGTAATGCTGCTTCAGTACCTCAGTAATAAGTGCCCGTCATTAGGGCAGACTTACCTCAAACAAATCCGCATAGTGAGATGTCTGCACATGCCATAGTGGTCTTTCTGCCGACGAGCGCATGTGACATCACCGAATAACTGCAGTCAAAGTCGCCTCAAGTAGAGTCATTGCGAATTTATTGATGGAAACGCGTACACTAGTCAACGATGTCACCAAACGCACGGGTTAATAAAAGCGCGTGTTAGCGCTGTATTGCCGATGCAATTCTGCTGCATACGCCGATGAACTGCTTTTCCCGCTGCAGTTCTTTCAATTTTAAATGCCCCAAGGGAGCTGCTTGGAAACGTATGAAGCTAACGTCTGACTAGCGTTTCAGTACTTTCTTTAAAATATTGCTAGAGAGAGGTGCTACATGATATATATGGCGCCAGTCAAAGTAGATGAACGCTGGCGGCAATGCTGGGTTTAGTCCTCTGTGGCGTAAGCATAATAAGAAAGAATTCAGTTGAGTACAAAATTCACATGCAAGAAGGGACTACGTTGTGAAACAAACAAATCACTCGGCGTGTTAAGTCTGGTCAGACAGCATCGAGGTGTGATGGCTTCCCAAACGTGACGCAAACTTTCCAGCGAGAAATGGAACAAAAATACCATACGCAGCAACTATTAGCAATTCTCGCCCTGAACTACCTATTTTCTAAACACATTTCCTAAAAACCACAATATCTAAGATTCCCTCGGGCGAAAAGAATAAAGCTGTTAAAGAAGTACTTGCTTGGTATCATTAGGATAAGACACAGCGTGATTTATACCCTTTACAAACGAGGCAGGGTGGAATCCTCGCAGCTCGAAGTGATCATCAAGATTTATGCATGAATCTACTACTAGCAACAGTTAAACATGTCCAAAACCACGTATAAGATAGATGTAAAAACATGAAGTACGCGACAGCTGGTGCGAGGATTTACCATGCCCCATAAAACCAACAATTTCAGTTCTTGCAGACTTCAGTAGCCTTAACATACAACACAATGCGCTCATGCAGTGGCGCTGCCTAGCTAGCGCAACGCGGTAAAGAAGCGGCAAACAGCATTCCGAACTTTAGCGAAATGCCTTTAAACCACATGCTGCACTGCAGACGAGCTTCGCCGCTCACGCGTCTGACGATATGACGGAGTGGAAAAAAACACCGACGCGACAAAGGAAAGGATGAGAACAAGAAATTTCCCGCCGAAGCGATGATCCATTGCTACCGTTTCTCCCGCTGACGAGGCTTTGCGGGGAATGATTAGAACCATATCGCCTGCACGTTTTCGCCGGTATTTGAGCCCCCCACCGTGCAACAATTCTTCTTGGACATTCCTCGGAAGCATTGGCACCGCCACACATGCGAAGGGTACTGCATTTTTTGCTATGAAAACGTGAATGAGACAGAGAAGCACTATCAACGAAACAAAAACTACGGCGTGCCCTGGCTCCTCTCCCGGGTGTTCTGCGCAAGGCCGCCGCCAGTGGCGCGTCCATCGGCGCGCACTACGCGCATAGGGTGTTCGAGCTAACGTTAACCACCACCACCACCACCACCACCACCACCACCACCACCAACAACACAGATGTAAGATACGACCACAAGACCTCTTGGTCGTCGGACTTCGATCAACCGAACAACGTAGGTTTTATAATTGTACCTTGATCTTGTATCATGTTTTTTAAATAATTTTTTTTCGTTAAACATCTTGGCTAACTTTAGCTGGGACACATGGTAAAACTTGCATGCATTAAACATTTTATGCAGTAGAGCAAACTTTAGAACAAGAAAAACAAAAGCTTTAAGTGTTCTGTCTTATGGGTCAGCGTCGAATAACTTTCGGCGGATTACGCCATGGGGCTCCCATTTCACGACAGCAGTCTTATGTAAGAGCCTTTGCTTATTGGACGGCATTCGTGATAGCTATCGGTGTGAAGACGAAATCCCCGCCACTCTGGTGTAAAAATTGCTCGCGGGTATTACGCAATGATTAATAAAGCTCTTCTTTTTTCATTGCGATATCAATTGTATGGACACTCCAGGCGCATTTCTGCCGTCGTCGCCGCCGTGATGTTTCGTATCAAGTCCAAGGGCGACAACATCGCCGCCACGCGTCGTATGCTGTATGTATGAGAACGACGGGTGAGCCGACGGCGGTGGCTCAATCTCGCGCGCGCAAGGGAGGAAAGTAGGGAGGAAGCGCGCCGTCTTCCGTCGCGCGCGAAGCACCAGGGGGAGGGGGAGGAGGGGGGGGAGCGCTCTACTCCGACGGCATCTGCGTATGGCGCGGGCTCTGTCTTGAAAGCGATCTGCGAAGAGAACAGTCTAAATGCGTCGACGGCTCATAGCTTCGTGTGTGCTGTGTTCTCGCGGCTCAGTCGGCGTTGAAGTGATAGGCAGCACGATTCGCTCGCTGCTGCTGCTGCGCTTCCTCACGCCAGCTTTTTGACAGCGAATGTCCCCTGTCATCGGGTGTGAATTTTTGATATTTGTGTGCGCGCGCGTTACACCATGCATGCTTGTTAGTTTAGTTAGTAAGCGAATGTTTACAAGTTTATGGGGTCGAGAAAACTGCCATCCTTATTTCGTATAGCTGTCTACTAATTTTCTAAAGCAATCGATGCCTTTCGGCATCGCCTTTCGGGCAAAACTGCGCCTATTTCTTTGGAACAGGTCTTCCTATTGTGTTCGCCTTCGTTGATTTTATGCGTGCTATCACGCCTGACCAGCGCTCGTTCTTACAAGCTGGTGCAGCGTGAGAACGGCTTGGTGAATACTGGCTCAGCGTGAACAGACTCTCTTACATGGAGGAAAGGAAAAGCAAAATGCCTCTGATGGAGATGGCGCTTACACATTGATTTTCTGACGGTGTGCGCTGGGGTAAGATCGACAATATTTCATATTATACCAGTATGATGAGGAGTGAAATGTGTTATATGAGCGTCCATTACATGTCTGTGTTTATGTGTTCTTTGCGTATTAGATTTTTTTTTACTGATCTGTGCCTGCTTGACCAGTTCACTGCGACTAGTCATGATTAAAGTTCATGATGTGTTATGATGTGTTAAATCATAACATCATCATCAGTCATGATGTGTTACATTGAGAGTGTGTTCGAATTGTGGTACTGAAGTTGCCCTCGCCTGCTTGCCGAACTGCGTGCCTAGGGCGCCGGACTTCGTCAAGCTCCTATAGAGGCGATCCTTTCTTGCCGCCACCCCGCCCCTTGTTCATTCATTCATTCATTCATTCATTCATTCATTCATTCATTCATTCATTCATTCATTCATTCATTCATTCATTCATCATCATCATCATACCATCAACATCATCACCATCACCATCATCACCATCAGCATCAGCAGCAGCAGCAGCAGCAGCCTGGCTACGCCCACTGCAGGGCAAAGGCCTCTCCCATACTTCTCCAACTACCCCGGTCATGTGCTAATTGCGGCCATGTTGTCCCTGAAAACTTCATAATCTCATCCGCCCACCTAACTTTCTGCCGCCCCCTGCTATGCTTCCCTTCTCTTGGAATCCATTCCGTAACCTTTAATGACCATCCGTTATCTTTCCTCCTCATTACATGCCCTGCCCATGCCCATTTCTTTTTCTTGATTTCAACTAAGATGTCAATAAATCGCGTTAGTTCCCTCACCCAATCTGCTTTTTTCTTATCCCTTAACGTTATCCCTTGTTCATTAGATATAACAAATAGTTGTGATTTGCTATGAGCTGATATGTGTGCATCTTGCATCGCACGAATCTTCAAGTCGATGTGTTCTGTCGCTTCGCGACCTATAGTGGAGCGCAGTCTTCTTGAACTTTGTCTATCGGCCGTGTTGTTCGCTTCTGTGAAATACATTTCCGAGTTAGCGTGGTTGGAAAAGTCATACTGGGTCATGGACGAGACTACACCTCTAATTTTTGAGATTCCAAGCCTTTACAGTTTGCTTCGTGCGCAACATACTTCTAGCTAGCTTTAGTTACAGGTGTCTTCACCGTGCTCTGCTTTCGCGCATGCGGGCGTGGAACAGGCCGCGAAAGAAAATGCAAGCAGCACACTTGCTTTTTCCTTCAACGTCTCGCATCGTGAATCCTGTCTTATGTTTGTCGCTGTGTGCACGGTAGTGAAAGTATAACGTTGGACACAGCTGCACAGCGTTGCATAAGGTGCACCTGCTCCGCCAATAGAAGACGTTCAAAAGTAGCACGAAAAAAAAAACGCAGCCCTTTATTCATTAGAATTGTGATTTATTTTTATTCAAACACTTCTTTTCATCAAGAGAACCTTATCAGGCCATTTCCCGCCCCACCATGGTGCCGTAAAACTCAAACTTGTTTAGTACAAACGACGGTTCTCTCTATCTTTTTCAACGAAGGGCTCTTAAAAAAAAATAAGAGAGCTTTGGGTTGTCTAGGCCTTTTTGTCGGTGAAAGACCTTGGCGCCTTCTTTCTCTCTATCCTCGCTTTAAGAACGAATAACGTCGGGGCTCTCTCGCTTACACTCTGGGCCAGTTGGAAGCCTTAAGACTCAACGAACGCGTAAGAGCGAATAACGATCCTTCGTGAGTACTTACAAGAAATGGAGGAAATCAAGCGCATGTAACGGAAAGACAGAACCACAAAAACAGTGCTCGCAGGCAAAGGAAAGCAAAAGATAGCGGAGAATGGAAATACATTAGTGTACGATCAGAGATGCGTGGCAACGGTCAGAGGAACTAAGTTGCAAACGTGAGCTCGCCGCACGCGATCCCCGCGCCGCCAGCCCGGCGAATTCTTCGGCGTCTGAAGGAAGGGATCCTCGGCAAAACATAAGGCGACTCGGCTCTTCACATCTGCCCCGTCGCGATAGGGACGCCACGGAGGGTAGGCGTTTCATTTGTTTTACTGATCCTAAATTCATCTGCGCTGCCTAAGAGGGGGCGCTACTCCCTGGAGAGATAAACAAGGATGGCCTTCTTGTCGGCGCCCGCGAAGCAGCTTTCGCGTGCTCCCACTTTCTAACGCAAACACGCCCGCAAGCCCGAGCGAAATGAAGTTTTTCTGTTTACGGAAGAAGGGGGCGGCGATGAGCGTGGCGAGCGATAAAAGCAGCGTTCAACTGGGAAGGGAGCGCAACAAAATCATCGACGAATTCGTTTTTCGCGTTCTACCACTAACAGTTTCTTTTAGGTCGTTTTTTTTTTCCTTCGCTGTTTTTTTTTTCGCTTTACAAACGACCCCGAGCTTCCGGAGTATAAAGACGGCGTCGCTCAAGCGCTGTAAATGTTTGGAAGGTTTGGACGACAACGCCGACTTTGGTTTGTTCGAGATTTGCGGCGTGCTCCTAGATTGCTTCCGCTTGGACTGATCCGTTAATATCTCTTCTCGCTTTGCCAATACTGGCCAATAAACTTATTGAGCTCGTCGCGAATGAGTAACGTAGCCGGACACGTTAAGCCCGATGGTATAGAAAACTGAAAAAGAAAAAAAAAGAAACGCTCGCGTTCCAAACAGTTATCGAAAAAGTTATCGAAAAGTTTAGGGCATATACCTTGCGCGTCGTATCGACTGCAAGAGACTATTAAGCGTGTCCCTCAACATTCATCACGTCCCCGCCTCTCTCTCTTTCAGTACTTATGATAGTATATCATGCTGTTGATTAAATAATGTTGCCGTAGGAAAACAAACTGTCGAAGGGCTGGCTGTTCCAAACAATAAAAATAAACTCTAGCGACTCAGGGATGAGAGAAAAAAAGAAACAGGGACCCAACTTTTGCTAACACAAGCAGGTGAAGCCAACGGATAATGAAGCCAGCATAGGGGAAAACATTTGCAGTCCACTACGCAATAAACACAATATTATACGCACACACAGACGTCACGGCTTATGCAACGCTGAAATCACTGCAGCAAGAGGACCACGGGGAGAGAACGATGGGACTCGCCACACTTGGCAAGTTCGCTCAGTTGATTAGAAGAAGCAGTGTGCGAGTGTGATTACGGGAGAAGCGCATGTATCACTTTGTGCTCTGCTGTGAGCTCCCCAGAACTGAACTTTTTAACGTTCAATCTGGTCCCTACATCGGCACTCGCAATCTAGTCGCGGTTTTGCGCCACCTGCCGAAGATATCTGTATTTCATGCTCCGATCGATGCTCATTCAGGCCTGCCACTGTTACCGTTCTTATTGCTTTTCCTAGAAGAAAGCGTCATGCAGGCTACTATCGACTACAATTTCTTCGTATGCTCAAATCTAGGCCCGTAATTCGGAAGCGGTTGTTCCGAAGCGCAAGCTCGTTGCCGCGAGCGTGGTGCATTGCCAACGCGCTGAATGTCTGGACGTGTAAGAGGGTCGCAGCTTGAAGAGGAAGCTTTCGTTCTGGCTAGACTCCAATGACTTAATTTGAAATATATGTAATACAAAGGACAACACTATTTAGAGAATTTATAAATCAATTTGAGTTAGCTATATGCTGCACCTGAAAGAAGTTGAGTCACAACGACTGAAAAGGGGCAAAGGAATTTTGTAATCTGCCCTAGCGTATAAAAATGTGTATTTATTAGAAGCGCAAATAAAATGTATATAAAGAAACGGCAAGGCTATTGCTCGCCAATTTCGCAATAGATACATATGATGCATTTACGAGTAAACCGTAGTCGGCTTTTAAAGCCAGAAGTTTGAGGTTACATTTACATTTAAACCACAGTGGTATTTTCTGAATGAAGTTGTTCTTTTTTTGCAAACTGAGATTAAAAACTACGTGACGCAGTAAAAGCTACGTGAGATTAAATACTGCGTGACGAGATTTAACACTACGTACTACGTGACGTTATGTTATCAGCAGTGCTGCCAACGTTTCAACAAGGGCGTTTGTCTTTATCAGGGCAGCGCGTACCAAGACAGGCTTCCCTGTCAAAATGTTAGGCTTGCACACTGTTAGTCTATACCGTACGTCATTTCTTTCCCATCTTCTCGCAAACTGCTTCTCGCGTTTATGTAATACAAAACACGATGCTTTCCGGCGTCTCCCATGCTTCGTTTGTGTCTGATAAGTGTGGAAATGTGTTTCATGTTCGATTCATAACTTGCTAAACTACTCTTGCACGCTTTCCTAAAAAAAATGGCTGTGGCTTAGGTAAGGTTAAGACCAGGATGCGAAGCATACTAGCCTAAATTTATTTTAGTTGAACCACTGAACCACTGAAGCCTGGTGAACTGCTGTTGCTTGGCTATATTTGGTTCGGCTAGACGAAGAAACAACTCATGCGTTACTCTGCTTCAAGAGTGGAACGCGACAGCGTTCCCGTCGACCCGCCAAGGGGTGTAGACAATAGGCTACAGCGCAGCGACTACGCACCCCGCATCGGACGCGGTGAGCGTCGAGCAACGCAGCGTTCGGCGCGGCAACGAAATGTGCGCCTGAGCAAGCGACGCACGCCTGAGCCTTAGAAACAGCTCGTTTCTAAGGCAACACCGCATTCACTAGAAGCGCTTTTGTACCGCTTTGAAGCATCGTACTCGTGGCTCAGTGGTAGCGTCTCCGTCTCACACTCCGGAGACCCTGGTTCGATTCCCACCCAGCCCATCTTGCAAGAGTTGAGCCAAAGCCACTTCTCCTCTGTCGTGACGTCACGGTGTCACGTGGTATTGAAGGCGACACCGCCGCGCCTGAGGAGCTGGGTTGAGCTCTCGTAATATGCTTCGCATAAAATATATATATATCATAGGAGAGGGTGGCATATTTAGGTGGCACCGCCTACTTCTCGTTGGATGACAGAAAAAAAAATGAAATCACAAAGAATACCGAAAAATACTGAATACACTCAAGGAGCATGAACACGTGCATAGTACCGCGCAATAGTCGAGGGCGTCACAAAACGCAGTATAGCGATCGCACAAAAATGAGCAATCTCGCAAAAAATAAATAGAAATATTTGTGTTACTTCGTACTAACACTTAGTTGATAGTTTTACAGACGCTGCAGTACACGAATTGCACAACTTACCACGTAACTAAATAACACAGCTAACTTGCTTCGTTGTATTTTCCTCATTGAAACGTATCGGCCCCCCACCAACGCCAGTATAAATGAGTTAACCAGTAAGCAATTACGGCTTTCGACGTCTTCAACGCGGCATGCTCGGACGGCTTCAACCAGACCCCTTCTCCAATACACGACTCCTTCCACGGACTATACAACCGTGTATGCGATACCGGTCTGATGATCGCAACGTCGTCTGGCTGGCGACAAGTTGGCTCGTCAGCCTACTGAACGGGAAGCTTGAACACACCTCGTCCATTTCTAGACTGTTTCCCGTGGCTAGCAGAGAAAACTAATAGGAGGGAAGCGTCGGGGCGGCAACTCTTCCCTTTCCAACGAAGTGAGCGCTGCGCAATTCGTTTTCCCCGTCGTCGTGTCTTGCTCGCAGCGCTCCGGCCATCCCCTCGGACTGAACGGACCGCTTTCAGGAAGCGAGTGATGCAGTGGCGTTGATGAGACACCGCCACGTATTATACACTCTCGGGAAACCAAGGGGTGGCAGGCGAGGGAGTGCGGGACGAAATGGTCTCGATTTGACCTGCCGCGCAAGCGTGTGTTTATTTGTGCATGTATGTGTGTGTGTGTTTGTCCCTGAATGCGCGTGCCACGTGTGTGTGTGTGTGTGTGTGTGTGTGTGTTCGATGTCCGGCGCTTTTCTAACGGCCCATTTGGGCAAATTTATGTCGATGCGGAAGCCCGCGCTGCCGCAGTCGGGGCAAGGACGCGCCCCTACCCCACTGCGACGCCAACGAACTCACGGCCACAAAGCAAGCCAGCAGGAAGTGCACATGCACACATTCGGGTCGGATCTGTGCCTTTTTATTTTCGCTTTATATAAGGCCGTCTTTACTATGCAACTCTCCTTTACTTCCAGTGGTCTATTTCTGAGAAGGCCCAGACATAGCAGGTTGTGCAGCTTCATCGGGTAACTCTTAATCTATTTTTGTCACGCGTTTGTAAGGACAGCACGGACACTGGCCGCTCGCTTCCTTAGGCGTTGATCTCTCCATTGCGAATTGCGCGGGAAAGCGAAGGAAGCGCAGATACCGTCAGTCTACTGGACTGGACAGGAGGACATCGAGTCTCGCTCCAACGGATCGGAAATGGCTGTGTCGTTTTCCCTTACTTTCCTTGTGCTCCATATATATATTTCTTTAATTTCCCGTTCAGAGGTACACCCGCGTAGCACTTGCCCTTGCTCCCTCGCGCCTGTTGACATCCACTCCGCGGTGGCTGTGCCTCACCGCTATTCCGGTCAGTGCGAGGAACTGGAGACACTCCTCCCTGTTCTCAATTTCCTTAACTTTTATGCTTCTTCTTCCTTTTCTTCTTTCGGTCGAACGTATGGCCACGGCTGCCGGTTCATCGTTCCAGTGGCCCCAGCGGGCGGTAAACTGCCCAAAGACTCTGGCCGAATCAGCGTGATTGAAAATATTGAAGGACTACGCCCTTCCTCTGCCCCGTCCCGTGATATAAGTGACCCAAGGGCACGCGGAAGTGCGTATCGCGAGTTGTCTTGCTACGTGCTCGCTCAGTTGCGTACACTGGCTTCAGTGTACAATCCACTGTCTATACAACGGCATTGCGAGATATAACGCTCTTGATCAAAGGCGAGCGGAGTGGGGAGCGCATTGCACGGAAATGCGAGGAAACAGAAGCAAACTCATGTTTATCTGTCTAACTCAAGTTTTTCTCAACTTACCGAGAATTAAGAACGCCCGTGATTGCGGTTCCTACAGAATTTTCGCCGCACCACAATCACCATGCAACGGCACTTTTTATTTTCTTATACTCAGTAACTTTATGAGAAAAGTTGCCATTTGTTATTGACGGTGCATTACGCTTAAATCATGCATACCTATAGTTGCGCGTCACTTCGCACTGAGGAGCCTTCTGCAGTATGAGCGCTGAGAAGCAGGCAATGTATTGTTTCAGTTTCATCCCTTTCTTCTGTTGGCAGTTTAATGAGGTACATATACCCCTCTGAGGCCCCGCCCCGTTAGGTATTGGTAAGCGATATGCGGAATCTTTATAGGGCGAGGAATTTTTCGAAGGGATTCATTTCAATAACAAATGAAGGCTCGATTGCCACACCATGTTTAATTAAGTAAGCACAGACGCTAAAAAAAAAAGTATCTCTGATTCTTAGTGGCAGATATTGTTTCTTTACGTTCGCTGTTGCATGATAGGTGTAATCCCGCCAATTTATTTATTTATTTATTTATTTATTTATTTATTTATTTATTTATTTATTTATTTATTTATTTATTATGCATGCTTTAAAGGCCCGTAGGCGTTACAGGAAGGAGTGGTAACAAAGCAATGTAATATGCAGGCAGTGACATAAAGGCAGAAAAATATGTTAAGCGATAGCGCGGTAGACTGCTGTGTTGAATGAACATGTGCCTGCGATGTAAATGATGGAAGCAGGAAGGAGGTTCCAGTCGACACTATATATATAAATAAATGTATATATATATATATATATATATATATATAATCACTTATCTGCCTGCCCTTTTACGACGATAATGGACGAGAAAATAGTCTAGAGGAATTCGAAATACCGAAGGTAACGCCGCAAGAAGTAAAGAAAGCCTTAGGATATATGCAAAGGGGGAAGGCAGCTGGGGAGGATCAGGTAACAGCAGATTTGTTGAAGGATGGTGGACAGATTGTTCTAGAGAAACTGGCCACCCTGTATACGCAATGCCTCATGACCTCGAGCGTACCGGAATCATGGAAGAACGCTAACATAATCCTAATCCATAAGAAAGGGGACGCCAAAGACTTGAAAAATTATAGACCGATCAGCTTACTGTCCGTTGCCTACAAAGTATTTACTAAGGTAATCGCAAATAGAATCAGGAACACCTTAGACTTCTCTCAACCAAAGGACCAGGCAGGATTCCGTAAAGGCTACTCAACAATAGACCATATTCACACTATCAATCAAGTGATAGAGAAATGTGCAGAATATAACCAACCCTTATATATAGCTTTCATTGATTACGAGAAAGCGTTTGATTCAGTCGAAACCTCAGCAGCCATGGAGGCATTAAGGAATCAGGGTGTAGATGAGCCATATGTAAAAATACTGGAAGATATCTATAGCGGCTCCACAGCCACCGCAGTCCTCCATAAAGCAAGCAACAAAATCCCAATAAAGAAAGGCGTCAGGCAGGGAGATACGATATCTCCAATGCTATTCACAGCGTGTTTACAGGAGGTATTCAGAGACCTGAATTGGGAAGAATTGGGGATAAAAGTTAATGGAGAATACCTTAGTAACTTGCGATTCGCTGATGATATTGCCTTGCTTAGTAACTCAGGGGACCAATTGCAATGCGTGCTCACTGACCTGGAGAGGCAAAGCAGAAGAGTGGGTCTAAAAATTAATCTGCAGAAAACTAAAGTAATGCTTAACAGTCTCGGGAGAGAACAGCAATTTACAATAGGCAGCGAGGCACTGGAAGTCGTAAGGGAATACATCTACTTAGGGCAGGTAGTGACGGCGGATCCGGATCATGAGACGGAAATAATCAAAAGAATAAAAATGGGCTGGGGTGCGTTTGACAGGCATTCTCAGATCATGAACAGCAGGTTGCCATTATCCCTCAAGAGAAAAGTGTATAATAGCTGTGTCTTACCAGTACTCACCTACGGGGCAGAAACCTGGAGGCTTACCAAAAGGGTTCTACTCAAATTGAGGACGACGCAACGAGCTATGGAAAGAAGAATGATAGGTGTAACGTTAAGGGATAAGAAAAGAGCAGATTGGGTGAGGGAACAAACGCGAGTTAATGACATCTTAGTTGAAATCAAGAAAAAGAAATGGGCATGGGCAGGACATGTAATGAGGAGGGAAGATAACCGATGGTCATTAAGGGTTGCGGACTGGATCCCAAGGGTAGGGAAGCGTAGCAGGGGGCGGCAGAAAGTTAGGTGGGCGGATGAGATTAAGAAGTTTGCAAGCACGGCATGGCCACAATTAGTACATGACCGGGGTTGTTGGAAAAGCATGGGAGAGGCCTTTGCCCTGCAGTGGGCGCAACCAGGCTGATGATGATGATATGATGATGATGATGATGGTGGTGCTGCAGAAAGTTAATCAAGGACGGAAAGACCCCCTTTGTCCGGAGAGTTATCTTGTGGATACGACGTTGCTCTGCTGAGCTCGAGGTGGTGGGATGGCTCACCACGGCAACGGCGGCCGCATTTCGATGAGGGCGAAATGCAGAAACGCTGATCTACTTAAATTTGGGTGCACGTTAAATTAGGAACCACAGGAGGTCAAAATTAACCCGGTGTCTCCAACTACGGCGTGCCTCATAACCAACTCGCAGTTCGGCTGCGAAAAAAAAAAGAACAAAATTGATTCAAAGGTAGCATATTTTCCTATCCTCCTCTTGCTTTCTGTGGTACCGTTATTCCAGAAATTAACCCCGTAGCGACTTGACCAACGTTCAGTATTTCTGCACCTAATTTTAAATCGCAAATCTCATCTTTCTCTTTAATTACACATCGTAATTGAGTAGTGCACGACAAGCAGAAACGTTTGCCTGCTAGACTGCAACGTGCTCGCAGAAGCCATTTAACGAGCACTAAAACACCTTCCGTCTTTGCTGATTGACTTAGGCATTAGATATGGAAAGGGCTGTTACACATGCATTTTTCTACGCCTTCTACTGCAACTTCAGTAATAGTCCTATGAAAAGCTTGTTCAAAACACTGTTGAAAACAAAAGCACTGTTGATCCCACGTCCCCCCCCCCCTCTCTCTCTCTCTCTCTCTCTCTCTCCAGCAGCCAAGCACGCTCCGGGTGGCGCTTTCGTAGCTTCACTTTCGTTTTACCCGACGTCTTCCTGTCAACTGTCATTGCAAACACGACGAATAGTATAGGAGGCCAGGTCAGGCCGAGCGTGAGCGATGCCTCCAATGCATGGCCAGTGTTGCGTAAGGCGATGTTTTTTGGTTGTTGTCTTTGTTCTCGCTTTCTTTGTTCCCCGTGCTCTAATCTCACGTGCATGGAAACCGGCCGACAGACTTTCACCTCCAGTGACACGAAGCAAACATGCAGACGCGATTTTGCATCAGTTCTGTTTATTTTGTTGTAACCAACAGCAAAAGACTAAACTTAACGAAAGACTGCGAAAAACCGAAAGCTCGAGTAACAACAATGTTATTCGTTGGCTCGTTTAATACAGGCGAATAACATATTGTTACAAGCACGGGGAAAAGGGGTTTATTTAGGCGTGCGAGAGCAGCAACGGCAGGCTACGAACAACAGGAATGGCCGCTGCACAGTCTTCGTTCTCCTCTTCCCCTCTCTTCTTGATCCCATCATCATCATCATAAAAACTTTATTGTGAGACTGAGGAGTTTGGAGCACGCAGGCCCCTGGGCCCCCGCACGACCCCACTGCACTCAAGCGTTTATGTTGCTTCGCTCCATAACGCTGGCAGCCCGATCAGTAGCCATGGTCTGCACGACCGGGTCTCCAGAGCGCAGCAGGGTCTCCCAGTCCTCCCAGGTCTTCAGGTGCTCGAGGCCCCGCGGGGGAGGATCCGCCGGGCAATGGGAAAGGAGGTGGAGAGCAGAAGCGCGAGGTTCGGGACAGTGTTTACAGGCTGATGTGAGGAAAAGAGGGTGATAGTGAGAAAGAGTCAGAGGAGATGGGAGAGTGTGAGTTTGTAATCGGCGCCAAAGGGTTGCTTGTCGATTGCTTAGGGATTTGTGCGGTGCGGGGTACAGCTGACGCGCCGCCTTGGAGGCATTCGTCAGCTCGTTGAAAGTGTGCGCGCGCTCCTTCGTGAATCCCGGATCGGAGGCCGCAAGAGCCCGGTTTAAAGAACCTCGGGCTAAGAGGTTGGCGGCCTCGTTACCAGGATTCCCGCAGTGCGCGGGCACCCAAATCAGCTCCACATGACGGGGCGGGGGTGCAACGGGCGAGTCCAGTATGCAAAAAGCAGGGACGTGGACTCGGCCTCGTGCGAAATTTAGGATTGCAGTTTTGGAGTCTGATAAAACATACCGTGCTTCTGTGTTGATAATAGCTAGGGCAATGGCGGCTTCCTCTGCAGCTTCGGGAGAGGTGTCTGGGGGGAGTGTGTGCGTTCCAATCGGAGAGAGAGTGTGATCCACCACGACAGCGACCGCTTCATCACCCTTGCAGGCTGCGTCTACCCATACGGCGTCCGGTTCCGAGCCGTAGTAACGGTGCAGCGCTGTAGCTCGAGCTCTGCGGCGCTTATCGTGGTGGTCGGGGTGCATGTTACGGGGGAGTGGCTTAATGAGCAGTTCGCAGTGTAAGGGTTTTGGTATGGGGCGTAATGTCGGATCGTTGGCTGGTATCCGGATTCCAAGGGAGTGCAGTATGTACCGGCCAGTGTTGGTTTGTGTGAGACGAAGGTATTGTGCTTGGCGGTGCGCGTCTACAAGTTCCCCGATTGAGTTGTGGAGGCCTAATTGTAAGAGTCGGTCGGTAGGTGTATTTATGGGAAGGTGGAGGGCGACTTTGTATGCCCGGCGAATAAGAGCGTCCATGGCGTCAGTTTCACGGCGAGAGAGCTTGAGATAGGGGGTGGAGTAGAGTACACGGCTGAGTACAAAGGCGTGAACAAGTCGGCATAGATCACGCTCCCTCATGCCTCTGTGGTGGCCCGAGACCCGGCGGATAAGGTGCGAGATCGCCCCTACTACCCGCCTGAGTCTCCGGAGTGTAGTCGTGTGCTTCCCATCACTCTGGATATGCATACCAAGTATCCTGAGGGTTTCGACCTCTGGTATCGGTCTACCGTCCAGCTCGATGACGATGGGGGAGCAGGGCAAGTTGCGGTTCTTGGGACGAATACACAGCAGCTCTGACTTCTCTGGGGAACAAGAAAGTCCTACGCTAACTGCATAGTTTTGGGTCAGATTGGCGGCTGCTTGGATGGTGTCCTGTATGGCGCCATCACTGCCATGGGTAGTCCATAGCGTAATGTCGTCCGCGTAGAGAGTGTGTTTCAGGTGAGGAACGGTTGCCAATTGTCGTGCTAGGGGGATGAGTGTGATATTAAATAAGAAAGGTGAGAGGACGGAGCCTTGCGGGGTGCCTACGCTTTTTAGTGAGTATGTGGGGTAGGTGAGCGGGCCGAAATGGAGCTCGGCCGTGCGTGCTGTGAGGAATGCCTGAATGTAGGTGTACGTACGTGCGCCCACATTCAGTGGGGAAAGTGCAGTCATGATCGCGTGATGTTCGACGCGATCAAAGGCTTTGGATAAATCCAAAGCCAGGACTGCCTTGGTGTGGCTTGGAATGAGCGGATCGAAGATGTCATGGGTGATTTGCAACATGGCGTCTTGTCTGGACAAATGGGGGCGGAATCCCACCATGCTGTGAGGGTATAAGTCATGGTCTGTCATGTGCTGTGAGAGCCTCGCTGATACCACATGCTCGAAAAGCTTTCCGAGACACGAGGTGAGCGAGATTGGGCGAAGGTTTTGGAGTGTAAGTGGTTTGTTGGGTTTCGGAATAAAGATTACCTTTGCGTGTCGCCAGGACTGGGGGAGAGTGCCCTCTTTCCAGCACTGGTTGAAGTACTCCGTGATGCGAGTAATCGATTGATTGTCCAGATTACGAAGCGTTGTGTTGGTGACCTGGTCGGGGCCGGGCGCGGAATTGGTGCGGAGAGTCATAAGGGCTGCTCTGACCTCCGCCTCTGTTATGTCGGTGTCGAGTTCGGGGTTCGGCTGTCCTGTGTATGAGGGGAGAGGAGATGGTATGCCAGGTGAAGTGTATGTGTCGCGGAGTGTACCCAAGAGAGCATCGGGGTTGTCCATGTGTGTGTGTATGAGCCGGGTGACGTGGTGCTGGGTGGTGTTTTTTGTTTTCGATGGATCGATGAGGTGTCGAAGGAGGTGCCACGCTCTTTTGGTTGTCAGTTTGCCGGCGATGCCATCGCATACTTGCCCCCAATTTGAGCGGCAGAGCTCCTCCGAATGTAGTTGAATTTGGGATTGTAAAGCGGCTAAGCGTTTCTTTAGTGTTCTGTTAAGTTTACCCCGTTTCCACCTTTCTAGGAGGCTGTGGTAGGCCTCCCAGAGGTGGGCGAGTCGGGTGTCTAGTGTCGGGTTGTCTGTGGTGGTTTCAATCAGCTGCGTGTGGTGTTGGATGTCAGTCTGAAGTGAGTCTACCCAGTCGGTGATGTCGGTGATGGGGTTGTCAGGGAGGGCAGTCCGCGCGGTGCGGAGAGCGTCCCAGTTAATGAGTTTGTGTGTCATGTAGGTGTGGCGGGGTGGTTTGAATGGGACAGTGACTTGTATAATGTAATGATCACTGCCCAGTGTGTGTTGTGTTCTCGTCCAGGTCACATCACGGAGGGAGCGGCTGATCACCAAATCCGGACTAGTGTCCATGCTGACACTGTTGCCGATTCGCGTAGGCATCTGAAAGTTGTTGTGGACGGAAAGTTGGAGGTTCTGCATGAGCAGCCAGAGCCTGCGACCTCTGTGTGTGGTTGTTTTATATCCCCAGTCAGTGTGCTGGCTGTTGAAATCCCCACCGATTAGTACGGGGTGCTTCCCTGCTAGGCGGTACAACTCTCGGAGGAGGGAGTCCAACGAGGCCATCGGTTGGGATGGGGGGTGGTAGATATTGGCAATAAAGATGGATGGGAGTGTATGTGTATGATGGATAATTTCGGTGATCACGCAGGGCGTCTCTGACGTGATGTAATGTGTCTTGTGTGTTAAGTTGCGGTGCACAAGTGTGGACGCCCTGGGTCTGTTTGTGGTGTCAGAGTGTGTGGAGTTGTAACTGGGGAGTGTGGCCTGAGTGGCGGGATCTTGGAGAAGAAGGACTTATGGTGTCGGGGAAAGTGTAGGAAGTAGAAGCTGCAGGGGCGCGCGCTTGCCCCGGAAGCCGCGGCAGTTCCAGGTTATGATGTGAAGGGAGTTATTGTTGCCCCGTCCCGCCATATTGGAGCTTAGAGGGATGGATAAGAGGGGCTAGTCTCGCGTCTATTGGGATGTGGGGTTCCATGGCAGTTAGTTGTGCTGTGGGGAGAAGGGGGGTAGAGAGCGGAGGGAGCTGCGTGAGGCGTGCTTCGAGGAGGTTGACCATTTTCTGAAGCATAGATTCCATGCAGCGTTCCAAGTGCGTCTCCACTTTCGTAGTGAGGTCAGTGATGAGAGTATTGAATTTGCTTTCGAGGCGAACCTCAATCTCTTTGAGTTTTTTGTCAAATTGGTCGGAGAGGTCTTTCAATTTGGAGTCGACATCGATCGGCTCGGAGGTGAGGGGTGGGGGAGTGATACGTTGTTTTTTTGAGGGGGGTGATTGAGAGGTAGCGGTGTTGGTTTGTGATAGAGTAGGAGGTGAAGTTGGGGGGGAGTGAGAAAGAGTAGGAGAGGGAAGTGAGCTCTGAGTGAGGACTGTGAGGCGTCTTACCTCCTCCCGCAGGGCCCGGAGCTCCCGTTCGTTGTGGTCCGGAGTTTTCTGGGCGGGGGCAGGCGGCGCTTTTCTTGCACGGTCGGCCCAGGTGAGGTCCTGCTGGGGCTTGTGGCTACGGTCACGTGAAAGGGAGCGCGCAGTGCTTGCACTGCGCGATGACTTTCGCGGGGCTGGCTTCTGCTCCCGGGTTCTTGACTGGTGTCCGGTGGTTGGCTGGGTGCGTGGTGGCGGGCGTTTCTTGATCCCCGCGTCCCTTTGACGCGCTTGGACGTAACGCGCTTGTGTCCTAGCAGAACGTCTACCAGTGTTCGTGAGGCGCGCGAGAGTATAGTTTACTTCGCTGACTTTGTCGATGACAACATACGGTCCATCGTAGTTTGCCAGCAGCTTTTGACACAAACCGCGCTTCCTTGTGGGTGTCCAAAGCCAAACGAGATCACCAGGGTTATATGTAACTGGCCGATGTCGTGCGTCGTAGCGGGCTTTGGAGTTTTCTTGTGATGCCAAAGTCCGAAGACGCGCAAGTCTCCGAGCCTCTTCAGCGAGGCACAGCGTATCGGCGACTGTAGGATTGTCGTGGTGGTAAAAAGGGAGGACAGTGTCGAGCGTATACCGGGGTGGCCGAGCATATAGAAGGAAGAAGGGGCTGTAGCCGGTTGTCTCGTGCTTGGCGGTGTTGTATGCGTAAGTAATAAACGGTAGAACTTCATCCCAATTCTTGTGATCGGACGCAACATACATAGAAAGCATATTTGTGATCGTTCGATTAGTGCGCTCAGTGAGGCCGTTCGTTTGCGGATGATATGGCGTCGAGTGCCTGAGGTGCGAGTTACACAAACGCACAAGCTCTTCCACTATATCTGCCGTGAATTGACGTCCCCGGTCGCTTATAATAACACCAGGCGGTCCATGTCGCAGAACAATAGCGTGAAGTAAGAAGAGCGATACTTCGGTGGCGGTGGCTGATGGTATCGCCGCCGTCTCGCAATAGCGCGTGAAATAGTCGGCGCAGACAATTATCCAGCGGTTCCCCTTAGATGACTTTGGAAAAGGTCCTAACAGATCAATTCCAACTTGCCGAAAGGGTGAGCTGGGAGGCGGCACAGGTTGAAGGAGACCAGATGGGGCAGTGGTTGGGCGTTTCCGACGTTGGCACTGTATGCAGCTGGCGACATACAACTCAACCGAATGTCGCATCCGGGGCCAGTAAAAGCGTTCTTGAATGCGATAAAGGGTGCGCACAGTGCCTAAGTGACCGGAGGTAGGGTCATCGTGCATAGCCTGAAGGATTGCTGGCCGGAGACACTCCGGCACCACTAGAAGGAAGCGTGCACCCGTGCTTGAGTAGTTCCTTTTGTACAGGAGCCCGTCACGTAGACAGTAGCTGCTAGTTGCACTTGAATGGGCAGAAGTGAAGAGTGGCTCCAATTTGGTGTCGGTCCGTTGTTCTGCTTTGAACGCATCGATTTCTGGAAAAGCGGATGGCACAGAAGCGATGAGATGATCAAAATCGTCTGCGTCGCAGTCCGTCGTAGTAAGCGGCATACGGGAAAGGCAGTCTGCGTCAGCATGTTTTCGGCCACTCTTGTAGGCAACAGTGAAGTTATATTCCTGCAACCTCAAAGCCCAGCGCGCAAGGCGACCACAAGGGTCGCGAAGGTTCACGAGCCAGCACAGGGAATGGTGGTCTGTGACGACTTGGAATGGGCGTCCGTACAAGAACGAGCGAAATCGCTGAACCGCAAAGATTACAGCGAGGCATTCTTGCTCTGTCACCGTGTAATTCCGTTCAGGTTTGCTTAATGAGCGGCTTGCATAAGCAATCACGTGCTGACGGTCGTCATAGCGTTGGACCAATACGGCACCCAGACCAACGCCACTAGCATCTGTGTGGATTTCTGTCGGCGCAGTAGGATTAAAGTGGCGAAGGATAGGTCGAGAGGTTAACAGGAACTTCAGCTGACGAAATGCAGAATCGCACTCGTGTGTCCACTCAAACCGTGCGTCTTTATGTAGGAGATTTGTCAGAGGATAAGCGACGTCAGCAAAACCTGGAATAAATCGGCGAAAGTAAGAACAAAGACCCAGAAAACTACGAAGTTGCTTCACTGACTGCGGTGCACTGAATGCTTCGACAGCTGCCGTCTTGAGGGGATCAGGCCGGATACCGTCTTTGTCAACAAGATGACCCAGCACAAGGGTTTGACGGTCACCAAATTTACATTTCTTGGAGTTCAGAACCAGGCCGGCGTTTTTGATGCAGTCGAGGACAATATTCAGGCGCGTATTGTGCTCATTGAATGTGCGCCCGCATATAACTACGTCGTCAAGATAGCACATACAGATGTTCCATTTTAACCCACGCAGAATGGTGTCCATGAACCTTTCAAAGGTTGCTGGAGCGTTGCACAACCCAAATGGCATCACATTGAATTCGAATAATCCATCCGGGGTTATGAAGGCTGTTTTCTCTCTGTCTGTCGGGTGTATCGGGATTTGCCAATATCCTGAGCGCAGGTCCACTGAAGAAAAATAAGAGGCCGAATGAAGGCAATCAATTGCATCATCAATCCGGGGCAGCGGGTAGACATCCTTCTTAGTCACGGCGTTTAATCTTCGATAATCGACGCAAAATCTCCAGTTACCGTCTTTCTTTCTGACGAGTATGACCGGAGCTGCCCAAGGACTCGAGGACTCTTGTATTATCCCATTTTTCATCATGTCACTCACTTGTTCCCCGATTATCTTGCGCTCGTTAGGCGACACGCGATAAGGCTTTTGCCTGATCGGGCGCGCAGATCCCGTATCTATGGTATGGCGCGTTCGTGACTCGGGAATCGAGAACGCTTTGTCCGGCTGCGCAAAGTCAAACACTGACAGATGCTTAGAAAGCGTATCCACCAAGGTATGGCGCTCCCTTGTGCTGAGCGACTTGTTTATCATAGACAGAAGCTTTTTGTCTGAGACTTGGCGATGGTCAGCAGGTTCACACGGCGAGTCTGTTAGTACGGCTATGGACGAAGACGTGTACTCTGTAAAGTAGGCGAGTTTCAAGCCGTCTGGAAGCAGGACGGGTTCTGCCGAGCAGTTGGCCGTCCACAAGCCAGCACGCCCGTTGCCGATGGATACCACACAATGAGGGACAAAAACGTTCTTCTTCACACAATTTAGATGCATTGGCTCTACGGAGGCATCGAAACTGTCTCGAACTTCACCGCGACATACAACCGGCACGCACACCGAACTGGACGCAGGCACAACAGTATCTGCACACACACAAAGTTCACCTTGACTGCAAGTCTCCTCTAAGAGCCCGGACGAAACATGACCATCGACGCAAACTTCCCCCGTGCGACCATCAACGGTCGCACCACACTGCCGCAAAAAGTCGATGCCCAAAATCACTTCGTGCGTCGATCGAGGAATAACTACAAACTCCGTCGTGAAAACTCCACCAGCCAGGGACACTTCAGCAGTGCACACACAAACAGGGCGCAACGACTCGCCGCTCACTCCACAAAACGTTGCAGCCTGGTCCCACGGAAATACAACTTTGCGCCCCAACCGACCTTTAAAACCGAGACTCATTACGGATACAGTTGCCCCGGTATCCACTAAAGCCATTGTAGCAACACCATCAACTAGTACATGCACTTTGTTCTTAATCATAGCAATTGCAGGGGGCATTTCTGTTGATAGCACGTGTCGAGCGACCTCACCCCCATCGGCCGCGCTAGCTAGTTTTCCGGTTGTGAAGGCGAGGCTGAGCGGCGCACTGGCGATGGAGATTGACGTAAACGCGGTGCACGAGAAGTTGGCGGTGGCGTCAAACTCCTGTCAGATGCCGGCGAGCGGCTCCGGAAGCTTCTCTGCCAGTAATCGTTGCCAGGAGGGACGCCAGCTGACCAAGAGGTGGTGTATGGCTGTTGAGTTGTCCTCGTAGGAGGTGTGGTCCTTGTTGAAGGCCCCGATCGACGATTCCACGTTGTTGGGCGACGATTGCAAAATCTCGCTATGTGGCCCACGACACCGCATTGGAAACACACCGGCAGATGCCGCAAATTTCGATGTTCCTGCACGTAGTCACGCATGTTGCTGTCGACTGCATAGCCAGCAGGTGGGTCCCATTCATCGTGGCTAGGCATCTGCCGCCCGGAGGCGTGCGTGCGGCGAGGGCGTTGGTCGTTGTCATGATCTTGATAGCTTAGGGTCCCTCTCGTTTGGGGGGTAGACCTATACTCGATGGTCGCTGAGTGAACCGTGGGTTGCCATGCGGTCGAAACGGCTGTGTTTCGCATCTCGTGTGGTAAGTACGCACCAGCGATGCCGGGTGTGCTACGATACATTTCTTCCCGATGGAGCAACTCTTCGCGAACAATCTGCCGTATTGTTGATGGAAGGTCAACACACGAACTCGGGTCTACACTTGCCACCGTCGTGACATTAGCCAGGCGACCAAACTTCGGTATTACCGTCGCATCTTCAGCGTCTCAAAGGTCCTGCAGTGGCGAATGACGTCAGACACGGAATCCAAGCTTTCTTTGCCGATCAAAAAATTGTAGACGTCTTCGGCTATCCCTTTCAACAAATGTCCAACTTTGTCCTCTTCAGACATTTGAGAGTTCACTATTTTGCACAGTTTCAGCACTTCTTCGATATAAGTCGTACAGGTCTCGCCGGGAATCTGAGCTCTTTGCGAAAGCGTCTGCTCGGCGCGTTTCTTTTTTGCGCTGGAGTCTCCAAAACACGCTCTGAGCTCCTC